>NC_059458.1:86205996-86225996 GCF_905237065.1 Salmo salar | reverse complement strand
CTGGACATGGGGAGAGAGAGAGAGAGTTTTGGGACGGAGCAGGGACTGGACTGGACATGGGGAGAGAGAGAGAGAGGTTTTGGGACGGAGCAGGGGGCCTGGACTGGTCGTGGGGGAGAGAGAGAGAGAGTTTTGGGGACGGAGCAGGGGACTGGACTGGACATGGGGAGAGAGCGAGAGAGAGTTTGGGACGGAGCAGGGACTGGACTGGACATGGGGAGAGAGAGAGAGAGTTTTGGGACGGAGCAGGGACTGGACTGGACATGGGGGAGAGAGAGCGAGGAGAGTTTTGGGACGGAGCAGGGACTGGACTGGACATGGGAGAGGGAGAGAGAGAGAGAGTTCTGGGGACGAGAGCAGGGACTGGACTGGGACATGGGGGGAGAGAGAGTTTTGGGACGGAGCAGGGACTGGACTTGTGGATGTGGGGAGAGAGAGAGAGTTTTGGGACGGAGCAGGGACTGGACTGGACGTGGGGAGAGAGAGAGAGAGTTTTTGGGACGGAGCAGGGACTGGACTGGACGTGGGGAGAGAGAGAGAGAGAGTTTTGGGACGACAGGACTGGCGTGGGGAGAGAGAGAGAGTTTGGGGACGGAGCAGGGACGGCGTGGGGAGAGAGAGAGAGAGAGTTTTGGGACGGGAGCAGGGACTGGACGTGGGAGAGAGAGAGAGAGAGAGTTTTGGGACGAGCAGGAGGGCAGGCAGTATGACGTCCGAACCCTAAAATAGCTGGCCTCCCAGCCTCAGAAGGAAAGTTTATTTTCCCATGGAATGCCTGGGCTCGGGGGCGGGGGGCGGGGGCGGGGGGGGGGCAGCGGGGAGAGGGACAAGAGGTGATGACATCAAAATACCTCCATGCATTTCTACCGTGTGGGGGGACTTAACACTTTTACTTTGGTGGTCCCGTGTGGCTCAGTTGGTAGAGCATGGTGTTTGCAACGCCAGGGTTGTGGATTCGATTCCCACGGGGACCAGTACGGAGAAGAAATGTATGCATTCACTACTGTAAGTCGCTCTGGATAAGAGCGTCTGCTAAATGACTAAAATGTAAAATGTACTTTTGAATGAGTTTTTCTGTTGGTGCTTTAGCAGGGGCAAAGTACAGTTACAACGTACAGCATCAGAGCAACTTTATTCTTTTTGTCTCTTGGTAAAACATGAATATAAATTATATGGCTAGTACATGTACATATTAGATATGAAGAGTGCTCCCTTGACTTCTTCGACATTTAGTTACTTACAGCAATTCTAAAATGGATTTAAAAAAAAATGTTTTTCCTCTTCAATCTACACACAATACCCATAATGACATCACAATACCCCATAATGACATCAACAATACATAAACATCACAATACCCCATAATGACATCACAATACCCCATAATGACATCACAATACCCCATAATGACATCACAATACCCCGTAATGACATCACAATACCCCATAATGACATCTCAATTGTCACGACTTCCGCCAGTCGGTTCCTCTCGTTCGGGCGACGCTCGGCGGTCGGCGCTCGCCGGTCTCCTATCGTTGCAGTTTGCGCGAGGACGTCCGGCGGGGAGTTGGCCTGCACAGACACCACCCTCACCTTCGACCAGCTGGTGGACCTGTCCATCAGGCTGGATAACTGCTGGCTACCCGCGGACGTCCAGATCGGGGTCTGTTGGTTCCATCTCGATACCCATGGAGCTAGGAGGGGGCGGTGCGCAGGGAGACCGGAGGAGGTTCAGCTCGTGCAGCATCTGTGGCCGCAGAGGTCCACACTGCCGGTCGGTGCCGGGTTGGTTCCTCTGGGTATCGAGGCGCAGGCAGGGCGCTCTGGCGTCACTCCCAGGCAAGCCGGCACCATTCTCACCCAGAGCCCTCTGTTGCACATATGTTTGTCTATGTCACTTTCCCTGAGTTTTCCCTGCATTCCCAGCATAAGGCGCTCGTCGATTCAGGCGCAGCTGGGAATTTTATAGATAGATCGTTCGCCCATAGTTTAGGGATCCCCATTGTTCCGTGGCTGTGCCCTTCCCGTTCACACCTTGGTATAGTTCGACCACTAGGGTCAGGGTTGATTTGGGAGGCCACCGCTCCTCTGGGCATGGTGATGTAGGGGGGTCACAGGGAAAGAATCAGTCTCTTCCTCATTGACTCTCCTCCGTGGTGCTGGGCCTACCCTGGGCTTGTCATAACACCACTGTTTCTTGGCAACAGAGGGCCCTCACGGGGTGGTCGCGAGAGTGCTCGGGAGGTGTTCAGGGGTTTCCGTTGGTGCTACTACGGTGGAGAGTCCAGACCTGGTCTCCACCGTGCGCATTCCTCCCGAATATTCCGACTAGTCTCTCGCCTTCTCCTAAAAAAGAGGGCGACTCAATTACCACCTCATCGACGGGCGTTGTGCGATAAATCTCTCTTGGTAGACGCCGCACTTCCCAGGAGTCACGTGTCACATGCGGAGACGGAGGCTGGTGGAAACATATGTCCCTGAATCCCTGCGTCAGGGGTTAATTCTGTCCTCTACTTCACCAGCCTCCCTCGAGTTTATTTTTTTGTGAAGAAGAAGGAGGGGAGGTCTGCGCCCGTGTATTGACGATCGGGTCTGAATCAGATCACTGTGAGGTATAGTTACCCACTACCGCTCATAGCCACAGCAAAAGAGTCAATGCACGGGGGCGCTTCTTCACCCAAACTAGATCTCGGGAGGCTTACAACCGGTGCGTATCCGGAGGGAGACGAGTGGAAGACGGCTTTCAGTACCGCCTCAGGGCACTATGAGTACCTCGTCTGCGCCATCAGTCTTCCAAGCCTTTGTAGATGAGATTTTCGGGACCTGCACAGGCAGGGCGTAGTGGTGTATATCGACGGGGAGTATTGATCACGGCTTTGGATAAAAAACGGGCCGATAATCTGGTTAATAAATAAATTAATATAATTATTGACAGAAAAACACTCAAAGTTCTGGAAATTGTTTGATATATGGGTGAGTATAACAGAACTCATAAGGCAGGCAAAATCTGAGAAGATTTTTTTCATGCAGGAAGTGGCCGGGTCTGACAAGGTGTGTTCTTCTTGTTTTTATTGAAGACTGAGGATCTGTTAGTAACGGAACTTCCTAGGTCTATGTAGGCTCTTTGAAGGCGGCAAAAAAAAAAAAAACCGAATTGTGGCTTTGCAGTGGAAACAAATTGTTATTGGGGTTGGGTAGTGGGGTTAACATAGAACTGTGAGACTCCAGGCTCATGCCGGCCGAATTTTTTTTCCTCTGTTTAACGAAAGGAGATGAATAATTTTTAAGGATAAAAGGATTTTTAAACAGTTAATGCTTCAAGTAGGTATGGAATATTAGAAGTATAATTAATGCTTCGTGACCCTTTACACTCGGATAGTGTTTGAACGCATCTAACAAAACGCCCAATTGGATATAATGATGGGATTTCTATTTTGGACTCAAACCAACATTTGTTATTGAAGTAGTTAAGTCCTGGGAGTGCATTCCTGGACGTAAGAACATCAAAGGTAATCAAATCCCTTGTAATAGTAAATCTTGAGTTGGGTCAGGTAAATTGGTGGGTGTCTAAATAGCTAGCCGGGATGGCTGCTGGGCATCTATGAGAATATTGCAAAAGTGTAACCTAAAAGATGATAAATTCTTAAAAATAATGTTATTTTTGTGAAGATTTATAGTGAGCAATTTAGTAAATTGTTTTAGTGGAACATTACATTCTAACGGAAAAGTGGTTTTAATATAAATATGAATTCTTGATTGAATAAATAGATGTATTGTATAACATAAATGTCCTATGGTTTGTCATCTGATGAAGATTATCGCCAAAGGTTAGTGCTGCATTTAGCTGTTGTCTTGGGTTTTTTTGTGGACATTATATGCTAGCTTAAAAAATGGGAATGGATTATTTCTGGCGGGTATTGGATATAACTCTAATGTTTTGCTTTTTGTTGAGAAAGAAAGACTCCTTTTTGAAATCGGACAGTGTGGTTGATTAACGAGAGTTTGGTTTTAAAAATGGTAAAAGAGTAATATGCCTGAGAAAATTGAAGTAAAATATAAGGTATTTTGAAAAATCGTGTACGGATACACTGGCTGTTGCGTGGGTGGGACGATTTCGTCCTTCACCTAGCCCAGAGAGGTTGATAACATTCTGATATACTCCGCTGCGCGCGAGCATGTGTCCCTGGTGCGCAGGGGTGCTTGGTCGTCTGTTGGAACATGACCTGTACGTCAGAAGGTTGAACAAGGCCTGTTCTTCCAGCTGTCCGTCTCCTTCCTAGGGTACCGCATTTCCACCTCAGGGGTGGAGATGGAGAGTGACCGCATTTCAGCCCGTGCGTAATTGGCCGACTCCCACCACGATAAAGGAGGTGCAGCGGTTTTTAGGGTTTTCTAAATATTCCATTACCGTACCAAGCATGTCAACCGCTGTTTAAATTCGAATTTTACGCAATTTTCGTAGAAAGCGATAATATTCCGACAGGGAATCTCCTGCAAACAGAGGAAAAAAATCACAAAGCGGGGGCGGTCGGGTCACGCGCCTAAGCCCAGAGTCCCTTGATCGGCCACTTGAGAAAGGCGATAATGTGTTTCAGCCTGGGGCTGGGATGAGACATTCTGTTTTTTCCCCGGCTCTGAGCGCCATGGACGACGTAGGAAGTGTCACGTTAGAGCAGAGATCCTTAGTAAAAGATAGAGATGGAAAAGAAGTTCAAGAAATGGTCAGACAGGCCACTTCCTGTAAAGGAATCTCTCAGGTTTTGACCTGCCATTTGAGTTCTGTTATACTCACAGACACCATTCAAACAGTTTTAGAAACTTTGGGGTGTTTTCTATCCATATGTAATAAGTATATGCATATTCTAGTTACTGGGCAGGAGTAGTAACCAGATTAAATCGGGTATGTTTTTTATCCAGCCGTGTCAATACTGCCCCCTAGCCCTAACAGGTTAACAAAGTACTGAGTAAAGGCTCTGAATATATGTAAATGAGATATTTCAGTTGTTGTTTTTTTATACATTTGCAACAACAAAAAAACTGTTTTTGCTTTGTCATTATGGGGTATTGTGATGTCATTATGGGGTATTGTGATGTCATTATGGGGTATTGTGATGTCATTATGGGGTATTGTGATGTCATTATGGGGTATTGTGATGTCATTATGGGGTATTGTGATGTCATTATGGGGTATTGTGGGTAGATTGATGAGGGGGAAAACAATGGAATCAATTTTAGAATAAGGTTGTAAAGTAACAAAAATGTGGAAAAACTCAAGGGGTCTAAATACGTTCTGTATGCACTGTATGCTCTCCCTGGTGACCTGTTCTATCCAGGCTGTAACTGCTGTCACTATGTTCTCCTGGGGTCCTGTTCTACCCAGGCTGTAACTGCTGTCACTATGTTCCCCTGGGGTCCTGTTCTACCCAGGCTGTAACTGCTGTCACTATGTTCCCCCTGGTGACCTGTTCTACCCAGGCTGTAACTGCTGTCACTATGCTTCCCCCTGGTGACCTGTTCTACCCAGGCTGTAACTGCTGTCACTATGTTCCCCCCTGGGGTCCTGTTCTACCCAGGCTGTAACTGCTGTCACTATGTTCCCCCTGGGGTCCTGTTCTACCCAGGCTGTAACTGCTGTCACTATGTTCTCCCCGGGGACCTGTTCTACCCAGGCTGTAACTGCTGTCACTATGTTCCCCCTGGTGACCTGTTCTACCCAGGCTGTAACTGCTGTCACTATGTTCCCCCTGGGGTCCTGTTCTACCCAGGCTGTAACTGCTGTCACTATGTGCCCCCTGGTGACCTGTTCTACCCAGGCTGTAACTGCTGTCACTATGTTCCCCCCTGGTGACCTGTTCTACCCAGGCTGTAACTGCTGTCACTATGTTCTCCTGGTGACCTGTTCTCCAGGCTGTAACTGCTGTCACTATGTTCCCCCCTGGTGACCTGTTCTACCCAGGCTGTAACTGCTGTCACTATGTTCCCCCTGGGGTCCTGTTCTACCCAGGCTGTAACTGCTGTCACTATGTTGCCCCTGGGGTCCTGTTCTACCCAGGCTGTAACTGCTGTTGTCAATATGTTCCCCCTGGGGACCTGTTCTACCCAGGCTGTAACTGCTGTCACTATGTTCCCCCTGGGGTCCTGTTCTATCCAGGCTGTAACTGCTGTCACTATGTTCCCCCTGGTGACCTGTTCTACCCAGGCTGTAACTGCTGTCACTATGTTCCCCCCTGGTGACCTGTTCTACCCAGGCTGTAACTGCTGTCACTATGTTCTCCCTGGGGTCCTGTTCTACCCAGGCTGTAACTGCTGTCACTATGTTCCCCCTGGTGACCTGTTCTACCCAGGCTGTAACTGCTGTCACTATGTTCCCCCCTGGGGTCCTGTTCTACCCAGGCTGTAACTGCTGTCACTATGTTCCCCCTGGGGACCTGTTCTACCCAGGCTGTAACTGCTGTCACTATGTTCTCCCCCGGGGACCTGTTCTACCCAGGCTGTAACTGCTGTCACTATGTTTCCCCCTGGTGACCTGTTCTACCCCAGGCTGTAACTGCTGTCACTATGTTCTCCCTGGGGTCCTGTTCTACCCAGGCTGTAACTGCAGTCACTATGTTCCCCCTGGTGACCTGTTCTACCCAGGCTGTAACTGCTGTCACTATGTTCTCCCCGGGGACCTGTTCTACCCAGGCTGTAACTGCTGTCACTATGTTCTCCCTGGGGTCCTGTTCTACCCAGGCTGTAACTGCAGTCACTATGTTCCCCCTGGTGACCTGTTCTACCCAGGCTGTAACTGCTGTCACTATGTTCCCCCTGGGGTCCTGTTCTACCCAGGCTGTAACTGCTGTCACTATGTTCCCCCTGGGGTCCTGTTCTACCCAGGCTGTAACTGCAGTCACTATGTTCCCCTGGTGACCTGTTCTACCCAGGCTGTAACTGCTGTCACTATGTTCCCCTGGGGTCCTGTTCTACCCAGGCTGTAACTGCTGTCACTATGTTCCCCCCTGGTGACCTGTTCTACCCAGGCTGTAACTGCAGTCACTATGTTCCCTGGTGACCTGTTCTACCCAGGCTGTAACTGCTGTCACTATGTTCCCCCTGGGGTCCTGTTCTACCCAGGCTGTAACTGCTGTCACTATGTTCTCCCGGGGGACCTGTTCTACCCAGGCTGTAACTGCTGTCACTATGTTCTCCCCGGGACCTGTTCTACCCAGGCTGTAACTGCTGTCACTATGTTTCCCCTGGTGACCTGTTCTACCCAGGCTGTAACTGCTGTCACTATGTTCCCCTGGGGTCCTGTTCTACCCAGGCTGTAACTGCTGTCACTATGTTCCCCTGGGGTCCTGTTCTACCCAGGCTGTAACTGCTGTCACTATGTTCCCCCCTGGGGTCCTGTTCTACCCAGGCTGTAACTGCTGTCACTATGTTCCCCTGGTGACCTGTTCTACCCAGGCTGTAACTGCTGTAGGTATGGGGTAGGGTTTGTAGCAGGGTTATAGTAGGGTTATAGCAGGGTTATAGTAGGGTTAATACCAGGGTTATAGTAGGGTTAATACCAGGGTTATAGTAGGGTTATAGTAGTTTTATAGTAGGGTTATAGTAGGGTTAATACCAGGGTTATAGTAGGGTTATAGTAGGGTGATAGTAGGGTTTATACCAGGGTTATAGTAGGGTTATAGTAGGATTTATAGCAGGGTTATAGTAGGGTTATAGTAGGGTTATAGTAGGGTTACAGTAGGGTTATAGCAGGGGTTATAGTAGGGTTATAGTAGGGTTATAGTATGTTAATACCAGGGTTATAGTAGGGTTAATACCAGGTTATAGTAGGGTTAATACCAGGGTTATAGTAGGGTTATAGTAGGGTTATAGTATGTTTATACCAGGTTATAGCAGGGTTATAGCAGGGTTATAGTAGGGTTATAGCAAGGTTAATACCACGGTTACTGCTGGATTTATTCCATTTAATGTATGGTTTCATCTCTCACGGACAAACTTTAACAATTTGTCTTTTCATTTATTTTAATGTATCTTCTCCTTTATGGTATTGCTTCTCACTAGGCAACGATCTAATGATTTTTTTATGGACAAAAATAGTTTTCGGGCAAAAACTTTTGATGAACCAGTAAAATGAGACGAGCTAGGAGTCTTTACTACTGTCAGGATTACCTGTTCATTCCTCACCTGAGTTTACTACTGTCAGGATTACCTGTTCATTCCTCACCTGAGTTTACTACTGTCAGGATTACCTGTTCATTCCTCACCTGAGTTTACTACTGTCAGGATTACCTGTTCATTCCTCACCTGAGTTTACTACTGTCAGGATTACCTGTTCATTCCTCACCTGAGTTTACTACTGTCAGGATTACCTGTTCATTCCTCACCTGAGTTTACTACTGTCAGGATTACCTGTTCATTCCTCACCTGAGTTTACTACTGTCAGGATTACCTGTTCATTCCTCACCTGAGTTTACTACTGTCAGGATAACCTGTTCATTCCTCACCTGAGTTTACTACTGTCAGGATTACCTGTTCATTCCTCACCTGAGTTTACTACTGTCAGGATTACCTGTTCATTTCCTCACCTGAGTTTATTACTGTCAGGATTACCTGTTCATTCCTCACCTGAGTTTACTACTGTCAGGATTACCTGTTCATTCCTCACCTGAGTTTACTACTGTCAGGATTACCTGTTCATTCCTCACCTGAGTTTACTACTGTCAGGATTACCTGTTCATTCCTCACCTGAGTTTACTACTGTCAGGATTACCTGTTCATTCCTCACCTGAGTTTACTACTGTCAGGATTACCTGTTCATTCCTCACCTGAGTTTACTACTGTCAGGATTACCTGTTCATTCCTCACCTGAGTTTACTACTGTCAGGATTACCTGTTCATTCCTCACCTGAGTTTACTACTGTCAGGATTACCTGTTCATTCCTCACCTGAGTTTACTACTGTCAGGATTACCTGTTCATTCCTCACCTGAGTTTACTACTGTCAGGATTACCTGTTCATTCCTCACCTGAGTTTACTACTGTCAGGATTACCTGTTCATTCCTCACCTGAGTTTACTACTGTCAGGATTACCTGTTCATTCCTCACCTGAGTTTACTACTGTCAGGATTACCTGTTCATTCCTCACCTGAGTTTACTACTGTCAGGATTACCTGTTCATTCCTCACCTGAGTTTACTACCGTCAGGATTACCTGTTCATTCCTCACCTGAGTTTACTACTGTCAGGATTACCTGTTCATTCCTCACCTGAGTTTACTACTGTCAGGATTACCTGTTCATTCCTCACCTGAGTTTACTACCGTCAGGATTACCTGTTCATTCCTCACCTGAGTTTACTACCGTCAGGATTACCTGTTCATTCCTCACCTGAGTTTACTACCGTCAGGATTACCTGTTCATTCCTCACCTGAGTTTACTCTAAACAAATCCAACTTTATTATCCACAACTTTAAGGCCAAGTCTTTTATATCTCTTTGTGAAGGACTAATTGCTTCCCTCGTAAGTGGCTTCCCTATGATCTTAGTGTGGAATATAGACCTCCCCTTTATCTCCAATAAGTCCTTGTGCTTCTGCTCAGGCTTAATCTTTAATTAAACTCATTAGCTTGATTAGGTTTGTTAAAGACCTTTGTGCTCCCTTCGTCTCTGCTATAAATATAAACTACTGAAAGGATCAATGTAATAACTTCTAGACGTCTGTCCCATATAATTAGAGAGATTCATCCCTCTAAACTGTCTACTGAGTCTATAAAACCAGATCCATCCCTCTAAACCGACTACTGAGTCTATAAAACCAGATCCATCCCTCTAAACCGACTACTGAGTCTATAAAACCAGATCCATCCCTCTAAACTGACTACTGAGTCTATAAAACCAGATCCATCCCTCTAAACTGACTACTGAGTCTATAAAACCAGATCCATCCCTCTAAACTGACTACTGAGTCTATAAAACCAGATCCATCCCTCTAAACTGACTACTGAGTCACTAAAACCAGATCCATCCATCTAAACTGACTACTGAGTCTATAAAACCAGATCCATCCCTCTAAACTGACTACTGAGTCTATAAAACCAGATCCATCCCCTCTAAACTGACTACTGGGTCTATAAAACCAGATCCATCCCTCTAAACTGACTACTGAGTCTATAAAACCAGATCCATCCCTCTAAACTGACTACTGAGTCACTAAAACCAGATCCATCCCTCTAAACTGACTACTGAGTCTATAAAACCAGATCCATCCCTCTAAACCGACTACTGAGTCTATAAAACCAGATCCATCCCTCTAAACTGACTACTGAGTCACTAAAACCAGATCCATCCCCTCTAAACTGACTTCTGAGTCTATAAAACCAGATCCATCCCTCTAAACCGACTACTGAGTCTATAAAACCAGATCCATCCGTCTAAACCGACTACTGAGTCTATAAAACCAGATCCATCCTCTAAACTGACTACTGAGTCTATAAAACCAGATCCATCTCTCTAAACTGACTACTGAGTCTATAAAACCAGATCCATCCCTCTAAACCGACTACTGAGTCTATAAAACCAGATCCATCCCTCTAAACTGACTACTGAGTCACTAAAACCAGATCCATCCCTCTAAACTGACTACTGAGTCTATAAAACCAGATCCATCCCTCTAAACCGACTACTGAGTCACTAAAACCAGATCCATCCCTCTAAACCGACTACTGAGTCTATAAAACCAGATCCATCCCTCTAAACTGACTACTGAGTCACTAAAACCAGATCCATCCCTCTAAACTGACTACTGAGTCTATAAAACCAGATCCATCCTCTAAACCGACTACTGAGTCACTAAAACCAGATCCATCCCTCTAAACCGACTACTGAGTCACTAAAACCAGATCCATCCCTCTAAACCGACTACTGAGTCTATAAAACCAGATCCATCCCTCTAAACTGACTACTGAGTCTATAAAACCAGATCCATCCCTCTAAACCGACTACTGAGTCACTAAAACCAGATCCATCCCTCTAAACTGACTACTGAGTCACTAAAACCAGATCCATCCCTCTAAACTGACTACTGAGTCACTAAAACCAGATCCATCCCTCTAAACTGACTACTGAGTCACTAAAACCAGATCCATCCCTCTAAACTGACTTCTGAGTCTATAAAACCAGATCCATCCCTCTAAACCGACTACTGAGTCTATAAAACCAGATCCATCCCTCTAAACTGACTACTGAGTCTATAAAACCAGATCCATCCCTCTAAACTGACTACTGAGTCTATAAAACCAGATCCATCTCTCTAAACTGACTACTGAGTCTATAAAACCAGATCCATCCCTCTAAACCGACTACTGAGTCTATAAAACCAGATCCATCCCTCTAAACTGACTACTGAGTCACTAAAACCAGATCCATCCCTCTAAACTGACTACTGAGTCACTAAAACCAGATCCATCCCTCTAAACTGACTACTGAGTCACTAAAACCAGATCCATCCCTCTAAACTGACTACTGAGTCTATAAAACCAGATCCATCCCTCTAAACCGACTACTGAGTCTATAAAACCAGATCCATCCCTCTAAACTGACTACTGAGTCTATAAAACCAGATCATCCCTCTAAACCGACTACTGAGTCTATAAAACCAGATCCATCTCTCTAAACTGACTACTGAGTCACTAAAACCAGATCCATCTCTCTAAACTGACTACTGAGTCACTAAAACCAGATCCATCCCTCTAAACCGACTACTGAGTCACTAAAACCAGATCCATCCCTCTAAACTGACTACTGAGTCTATAAAACCAGATCCATCCCTCTAAACCGACTACTGAGTCACTAAAACCAGATCCATCCCTCTAAACCGACTACTGAGTCTATAAAACCAGATCCATCCCTCTAAACTGACTACTGAGTCTATAAAACCAGATCCATCCCTCTAAACTGACTACTGAGTCTATAAAACCAGATCCATCCCTCTAAACTGACTACTGAGTCTATAAAACCAGATCCATCCCTCTAAACTGACTACTGAGTCACTAAAACCAGATCCATCCATCTAAACTGACTACTGAGTCTATAAAACCAGATCCATCCCTCTAAACTGACTACTGAGTCTATAAAACCAGATCCATCCCTCTAAACTGACTACTGGGTCTATAAAACCAGATCCATCCCTCTAAACTGACTACTGAGTCTATAAAACCAGATCCATCCCTCTAAACTGACTACTGAGTCACTAAAACCAGATCCATCCCTCTAAACTGACTACTGAGTCTATAAAACCAGATCCATCCCTCTAAACCGACTACTGAGTCTATAAAACCAGATCCATCCCTCTAAACTGACTACTGAGTCACTAAAACCAGATCCATCCCTCTAAACTGACTTCTGAGTCTATAAAACCAGATCCATCCCTCTAAACCGACTACTGAGTCTATAAAACCAGATCCATCCGTCTAAACTGACTACTGAGTCTATAAAACCAGATCCATCCCTCTAAACTGACTACTGAGTCTATAAAACCAGATCCATCTCTCTAAACTGACTACTGAGTCTATAAAACCAGATCCATCCCTCTAAACCGACTACTGAGTCTATAAAACCAGATCCATCCCTCTAAACTGACTACTGAGTCACTAAAACCAGATCCATCCCTCTAAACTGACTACTGAGTCTATAAAACCAGATCCATCCCTCTAAACCGACTACTGAGTCACTAAAACCAGATCCATCCCTCTAAACCGACTACTGAGTCTATAAAACCAGATCCATCCCTCTAAACTGACTACTGAGTCACTAAAACCAGATCCATCCCTCTAAACTGACTACTGAGTCTATAAAACCAGATCCATCCCTCTAAACCGACTACTGAGTCACTAAAACCAGATCCATCCCTCTAAACCGACTACTGAGTCACTAAAACCAGATCCATCCCTCTAAACCGACTACTGAGTCTATAAAACCAGATCCATCCCTCTAAACTGACTACTGAGTCTATAAAACCAGATCCATCCCTCTAAACCGACTACTGAGTCACTAAAACCAGATCCATCCCTCTAAACTGACTACTGAGTCACTAAAACCAGATCCATCCCTCTAAACTGACTACTGAGTCACTAAAACCAGATCCATCCCTCTAAACTGACTACTGAGTCACTAAAACCAGATCCATCCCTCTAAACTGACTTCTGAGTCTATAAAACCAGATCCATCCCTCTAAACCGACTACTGAGTCTATAAAACCAGATCCATCCCTCTAAACTGACTACTGAGTCTATAAAACCAGATCCATCCCTCTAAACTGACTACTGAGTCTATAAAACCAGATCCATCTCTCTAAACTGACTACTGAGTCTATAAAACCAGATCCATCCCTCTAAACCGACTACTGAGTCTATAAAACCAGATCCATCCCTCTAAACTGACTACTGAGTCACTAAAACCAGATCCATCCCTCTAAACTGACTACTGAGTCACTAAAACCAGATCCATCCCTCTAAACTGACTACTGAGTCACTAAAACCAGATCCATCCCTCTAAACTGACTACTGAGTCTATAAAACCAGATCCATCCCTCTAAACCGACTACTGAGTCTATAAAACCAGATCCATCCCTCTAAACTGACTACTGAGTCTATAAAACCAGATCATCCCTCTAAACCGACTACCGAGTCTATAAAACCAGATCCATCTCTCTAAACTGACTACTGAGTCACTAAAACCAGATCCATCTCTCTAAACTGACTACTGAGTCACTAAAACCAGATCCATACCTCTAAACCGACTACTGAGTCACTAAAACCAGATCCATCCCTCTAAACTGACTACTGAGTCTATAAAACCAGATCCATCCCTCTAAACCGACTACTGAGTCACTAAAACCAGATCCATCCCTCTAAACCGACTACTGAGTCTATAAAACCAGATCCATCCCTCTAAACTGACTACTGAGTCACTAAAACCAGATCCATCCCTCTAAACTGACTACTGAGTCTATAAAACCAGATCCATCCCTCTAAACCGACTACTGAGTCACTAAAACCAGATCCATCCCTCTAAACCGACTACTGAGTCACTAAAACCAGATCCATCCCTCTAAACCGACTACTGAGTCTATAAAACCAGATCCATCCCTCTAAACTGACTACTGAGTCTATAAAACCAGATCCATCCCTCTAAACCGACTACTGAGTCACTAAAACCAGATCCATCCCTCTAAACTGACTACTGAGTCACTAAAACCAGATCCATCCCTCTAAACTGACTACTGAGTCACTAAAACCAGATCCATCCCTCTAAACTGACTACTGAGTCACTAAAACCAGATCCATCCCTCTAAACTGACTTCTGAGTCTATAAAACCAGATCCATCCCTCTAAACCGACTACTGAGTCTATAAAACCAGATCCATCCCTCTAAACTGACTACTGAGTCTATAAAACCAGATCCATCCCTCTAAACTGACTACTGAGTCTATAAAACCAGATCCATCTCTCTAAACTGACTACTGAGTCTATAAAACCAGATCCATCCCTCTAAACCGACTACTGAGTCTATAAAACCAGATCCATCCCTCTAAACTGACTACTGAGTCACTAAAACCAGATCCATCCCTCTAAACTGACTACTGAGTCACTAAAACCAGATCCATCCCTCTAAACTGACTACTGAGTCACTAAAACCAGATCCATCCCTCTAAACTGACTACTGAGTCTATAAAACCAGATCCATCCCTCTAAACCGACTACTGAGTCTATAAAACCAGATCCATCCCTCTAAACTGACTACTGAGTCTATAAAACCAGATCCATCCCTCTAAACTGACTACTGAGTCACTAAAACCAGATCCATCTCTCTAAACTGACTACTGAGTCTATAAAAAATGTCCCTCCTACTCCAAACTGGAACCATCTCTTCCTGGTACGGTATAGAAGATAAACATTAACTCATGTTATTCTGGAATGCTCTTTTAGGTTTTATCACCCAAAAAGACATCGTAAATCTCCTCTGTCAGTATTATCTCCCAGAGGCCCCATCCTCAGTAGAACACACACACACAATAGTGAACAGAATACTCTATTCTGTCGAATAAAACAACCATTATAATACAATACAAGCATTATAACATAATCTGGCAATTTTTCCACCATACTGGGCTGTGGTGTCAGGGAGAGCTGTGGTGTGGTTTACTGGGCTGTGGTGTCAGGGAGAGCAGTGGTGTGGTTTACTGGGCTGTGGTGTCATGGAGAGCAGTGGTGTGGTTTACTGGGCTGTGGTGTCAGGGAGAGCTGTGGTGTGGTTTACTGGGCTGTGGTGTACTGTGGTGTGGTTTACTGAGCTGTGGTGTGGTTTACTGGGCTGTGTTGTCATGGAGAGCTGTGGTGTGGTTTACTGGGCTGTGGTGTCAGGGAGAGCTGTGGTGTGGTTTACTGGGCTGTGGTGTACTGTGGTGTGGTTTACTGGGCTGTGGTGTGGTTTACTGGGCTGTGGTGTACTGTGGTGTCAGGGAGAGCAGATGTATGGTTTACTGGGCTGTGGTGTCAGGGAGAGCAGATGTATGGTTTACTGGGCTGTGGTGTACTGTGGTGTCAGGGAGAGCAGATGTATGGTTTACTGGGCTGTGGTGTCAGGGAGAGCAGATGTATGGTTTACTGGGCTGTGGTGTACTGTGGTGTCAGGGAGAGCTGTGGTGTGGTTTACTGGGCTGTGGTGTGGTTTACTGGGCTGTGGTGTGGTTTACTGGGCTGTGGTGTCAGGGAGAGCAGAGCTGTGGTTTACTGGGCTGTGGTGTACTGTGGTGTGGTTTACTGGGCTGTGGTCTGGTTTACTGGGCTGTGGTGTACTGTGGTGTCAAGGAGAGCAGATGTATGGTTTACTGGGCTGTGGTGTACTGTGGTGTCAGGGAGAGCAGATGTATGGTTTACTGGGCTGTGGTGTACTGTGGTGTCAGGGAGAGCAGATGTATGGTTTACTGGGCTGTGGTGTACTGTGGTGTGGTTTACTGGGCTGTGGTGTACTGTGGTGTCAGGGAGAGCTGTGGTGTGGTTTACTGGGCTGTGGTGTACTGTGGTGTGGTTTACTGGGCTGTGGTGTGGTTTACTGGGCTGTGGTGTACTGTGGTGTCAGGGAGAGCAGATGTATGGTTTACTGGGCTGTGGTGTCAGGGAGAGCAGATGTATGGTTTACTGGGCTGTGGTGTCAGGGAGAGCAGATGTATGGTTTACTGGGCTGTGGTGTACTGTGGTGTGGTTTACTGGGCTGTGGTGTCATGGAGAGCTGTGGTGTGGTTTACTGGGCTGTGGTGTCAGGGAGAGCAGAGCTGTGGTTTACTGGGCTGTGGTGTGGTTTACTGGGCTGTGGTGTACTGTGGTGTCACGGAGAGCAGAGATGTGGTAGTACACGAGGAAATATGCAGAGCAGTGCAGTGTGGGACACTGGAGAGAGCAGATGGATCAGTCAGCACAGCCACTGGAATAATCCTGTCAGTGGGAGACTTTTACGAGCCAGAACAGCTCATAGGAGCAGAAGCCTGTCCTTTATCATGTGAGGCAGCTTGATTATTACCAGTACACAACCCTGGACAGGACGCGAAGCGTCAAACAAAGACGCATTGGGTCTTTGATATGACTCAGCTAGGGGTGGGGATCGAAATCCCCAACCTTCCGATCTCAGGGCGGACACTCCAACCACAAGGCCACTGACTTGGTCACAATCTACAAGCTAGAAGATATAATCACATGAACTTACCCACTCACAACACAGCTAGTTACTATATGTTTCACTAGTCCTGTTACGATATCGTTCCTGTGTCCCTAGTCCACATCACAAATGGCACCCTATTCCCTATGTCGGCACCAATAGGGTTCTGGTCAGAAGTAGTGCGCTAGGGAGGGTGCCATGTGGGACGTGGACTTGGACTACCGGCATAGGGACTGCTGTTTCCCTGTCCTGAAACAAGACAAACCAAGGATCTGTACTCTGTTAAAACACCATCGGTTAGGTGAACTGTACCTCAGAGATATGAGGCTCCATAACAGCTCTGTGTCCCAAACGGCAGCCTAGTCCTTTATATGCTCCCATTGGGCTCTGGTCAAAAGTAGTGCACTAGGGAATAGGGTTCACCCTATTCCTTTATATGTTCCCATTGGGCTCTGGTCAAAAGTAGTGCACTAGGGAGGGTGCCATTTGTGACAGAGAGCTGTTTATAGAGCTCCATATCTCTGAGGGTAGTTGATCTAACCGACGGGGGTAACAGCAGTGTTTTTCTAGGGCTGCTTGTCTTCCTGTGGAGTATGTAACGTGGTGGGGCGGCAGGTTTATGGGGGGAGAAGAGGGATGTGGCTCATCATGCGCTACCCAGAAGGCACAGCGGCACACGGGGTGATTCGTAATTACCGTAAAGCTATTTCCGACGGCAGGTTCGAACTCAATAAATGTTCACCTTGGGTGATCACTGTCATTTTAGGGTCACTGAATATCATAAAATGGATTCATAAGGATTGTCTCTATATAATTATTAAATATCTTACTGTATATATATATATATATATCCTTCAGAAGTTAAACTTGTATTGTCCAGGGTTTTATGCCTCCCTGCATGCTGTATTGCTGTTGCATTCCAGTGCTGCTAACTCACCAACAATGTTTCACTTGGCAGTCTTGCTTGACCGCTACGTAGCTTTATTTAATAAATGTTAGCAATGCTGTCTCTGCTTCAATGCTACGTAGCTTTATTTAATAAATGTTAGCAATGCTGTCTCTGCTTCAATGCTACGTAGCTTTATTTAATACATGTTAGCAATGCTGTCTCTGCTTCAATGCTACGTAGCTTTATTTAATAAATGTTAGCAATGCTGTCTCTGCTTCAATGCTACGTAGCTTTATTTAATAAATGTTAGCAATGCTGTCTCTGCTTCAATGCTACGTAGCTTTATTTAATAAATGTTAGCAATGCTGTCTCTGCTTCAATGCTACGTAGCTTTTTCTTCTTCTAGTAGTTCTCCGTTAAGCACAAAGCAGTGTGTGTGTGACTCAGGGCAGGAATGTCAATTAATCCATGCTAATGCTAGGGCTTAAGGCTAATGCTAAATTCTGACTAGGCTAACACTCTAATGCTATAGCTAATGCTAAGAGCTATTAACTGTAGGTCATCGGGGGGGTTCAGTGTGAATTAGCCATGCTACACTATACTATACTATGGTATGCTACGCTAGCAGTCTCCCAAACTGCGTTAAAGCAAACAGTGTCCTTAGAAGCCCATTCTAATTAACAGTGTCCTGAGAAGCCCATTCTAATTAACAGTGTCCTGAGAAGCCCATTCTTATTAACAGTGTCCTGAGAAGCCCATTCTTATTAACAGTGTTCTGAGAAGCCCATACTTATTAACAGTGTCCTGAGAAGCCCATTCTTATTCACAGTATCCTGAGAAGCCCATTCTTATTAACAGTGTCCTGGGAAGCCCATTCTTATTAACAGTGTCCTGGGAAGCCCATTCTTATTAACAGTGTCCTGAGAAGCCCATTCTTATTAACAGTGTCCTGGGAAGCCCATTCTTATTAACAGTGTCCTGAGAAGCCCATTCTTATTAACAGTGTCCTGAGAAGCCCATTCTAATTAACAGTGTCCTGAGAAGCCCATTCTTATTAACAGTGTCCTGAGAAGCCCATTCTAATTAACAGTGTCCTGAGAAGCCCATTCTTATTCACAGTGTCCTGAGAAGCCCATTCTTATTAACAGTGTCCTGAGAAGCCCATTCTTATTAACAGTGTCCTGAGAAGCCCATTCTTATTAACAGTGTCCTGAGAAGCCCATTCTTATTAACAGTGTCCTGAGAAGCCCATTCTTATTAACAGTGTCCTGAGAAGCCCATACTTATTAACAGTGTCCTGAGAAGCCCATTCTTATTAACAGTGTCCTGAGAAGCCCATTCTTATTCACAGTGTTCTGAGAAGCCCATACTTATTAACAGTGTCCTGAGAAGCCCATTCTTATTCACAGTATCCTGAGAAGCCCATTCTTATTAACAGTGTCCTGGGAAGCCCATTCTTATTAACAGTGTCCTGGGAAGCCCATTCTTATTAACAGTGTCCTGAGAAGCCCATTCTTATTAACAGTGTCCTGAGAAGCCCATTCTAATTAACAGTGTCCTGAGAAGCCCATTCTTATTAACAGTGTCCTGAGAAGCCCATTCTAATTAACAGTGTCCTGAGAAGCCCATTCTTATTCACAGTGTCCTGAGAAGCCCATTCTTATTAACAGTGTCCTGAGAAGCCCATTCTTATTAACAGTGTCCTGAGAAGCCCATTCTT
The DNA here is from genome assembly GCF_905237065.1 of Salmo salar. Taxonomy (NCBI): domain Eukaryota; kingdom Metazoa; phylum Chordata; class Actinopteri; order Salmoniformes; family Salmonidae; genus Salmo; species Salmo salar. The sequence continues at coordinate 86,206,689 of NC_059458.1, read as the reverse complement.
ATTAACAGTGTCCTGAGAAGCCCATTCTTATTAACAGTGTCCTGAGAAGCCCATTCAAATTAACAGTGTCCAGAGAATTATTAGATATTACTGCACTGTCGGAACTAGAAGCACAAGCATTTCACTACACTCACAATAACATCTGCTAACCATGTGTATGTGACCAATAAAATGTGATTTAGATTTAAAAAAATTATAATATTAGACCAGACTAGACTAGACTAGACTAGACTAGACCAGACTAGACCAGACCAGACCAGACTAGACTAGACTAGACTAGACCAGACCAGACCAGACCAGACCAGACCAGACCAGACCAGAACAGACCAGACCAGACTAGACTAGACCAGACTAGACTAGACTAGACCAGACTAGACCAGACTAGACCAGACCAGACTAGACCAGACCAGACTAGACTAGACCAGACTAGACTAGACTAGACCAGACTAGACCAGACCAGACTAGACCAGACTAGACTAGACCAGACTAGACCAGACTAGACTAGACCAGACCAGACTAGACCAGACTAGACCAGACTAGACTAGACCAGACCAGACCAGACCAGACCAGACCAGACCAGACCAGACCAGACCAGACCAGACCAGACTAGACCAGACTAGACTAGACCAGACCAGACCAGACTAGACCAGACCAGACCAGACTAGACCAGACCAGACTAGACCAGACTAGACT
>NC_059458.1:86133496-86200996 GCF_905237065.1 Salmo salar | reverse complement strand
ACAATCACCAGACCTCAACCCAATTGAGATGGTTTGGGATGAGTTGGACCGCAGAGTGAAGGAAAAGCAGCCAACAAGTGCTCAGCATATGTGGGAACTCCTTCAAGACTGTTGGAAAAGCATTCCAGGTGAAGCTGGTTGAGATAACAACAAAATGGTTCTCTTTCATTTAACCAGACAAGTCAGTTAAGAACAAATTCTTACTTACAATGATGGTCTAGGAACAGTGGGTTAACTTCCATGTCCAGGGGCAGAACGACAGATTGTTACCTTGTCAGCTTGGGGATTCAATCTAGCAACCTTTCTGTTACTGGCCCAACTCTCTAACCACTAGACTACCTGCCACCTCTACACTCTAACCACTAGGCTACCTGCCACCTCTACTCTCTAACCACTAGGCTACCTGCCACCTCTACTCTCTAACCACTAGGCTACCTGCCACCTCTACTCTCTAACCACTAGGCTACCTGCCACCTCTACTCTCTAACCACTAGACTACCTACCACCTCTACACTCTAACCACTAGGCTACCTGCCACCTCTACTCTCTAACCACTAGGCTACCTGCCACCTCTACACTCTAACCACTAGGCTACCTGCCACCTCTACACTCTAACCACTAGGCTACCTGCCACCTCTACTCTCTAACCACTAGGCTACCTGCCACCTCTACACTCTAACCACTAGGCTACCTGCCACCTCTACTCTCTAACCACTAGGCTACCTGCCACCTCTACACTCTAACCACTAGGCTACCTGCCACCTATACACTCTAACCACTAGGCTACCTGCCACCTCTACACTCTAACCACTAGGCTACCTGCCACCTATACACTCTAACCACTAGGCTACCTACCGCCTCTACTCTCTAACCACTAGGCTACCTGCCACCTCTACTCTCTAACCACTAGGCTACCTGCCACCTCTACTCTCTAACCACTAGGCTACCTGCCACCCCAACAGCCAAGAGTGTGCAAAGCTTTCATCAAGGCAAACGATGGCTACTTTGAAGAATCTGAAATATAAAATATATTTTTGATTTGTTTAACACTTTTTTTTGGTTACTACATGATTCCATATTGTGTTATTTCATAGTTTTGATGTTTTCACTATTATTCTACAATGTAGAAAATAGTACAAATAAAGAAAAACCCTTGAATGAGTAGTAACTTTTGACCGGTACTGTACATGAAAAAATGCATAGGCTAACCCTAACCCTAACCCTTAAAACTAACCCTAACCCTTAAAACTAACCCTAACCCTAACCCTAACCCTTAAAACTAACCCCAACCCTAACCCTAACCCTAACCCTTAAAACTAACCCTAACCCTAACTCTTAACCCTAACCCTAACCCTAACCCTTAAAACTAACCCTAACCCTAACCCTAACCCTTAAAACTAACCCTAACCCTAACCCTAACCCTTAAACCTAACCCTAACCCTTAAAACTAACCCTAAACCTAACCCTAACCCTTAACCCTAACCCTTAACCCTAACCCTAACCCTAACCCTTAAAACTAACCCTAACCCTAACCCTAACCCTAACCCTTAAAACTAACCCTAACCCTAACCCTAACCCTTAAAACTAACCCTAACCCTAACCCTTAAAACTAACCCTAACCCGAACCCTTAAAACTAACCCTAACCCTAACCCTAACCCTTAAAACTAACCCTTAAAACTAACCCTAACCCTTAAAACTAACCCTAACCCTAACCCTTAAACCTAACCCTAACCCTTAAAACTAACCCTAAACCTAACCCTAACCCTTAACCCTAACCCTTAAAACTAACCCTAACCCTAACCCTAACCCTAACCATTAAACCTAACCCTAACTCTTAACCCTAACCCTAACCCTAACCCTTAAAACTAACCCTAACCCTTAAAACTAACCCTAAACCTAACCCTAACCCTTAAAACTAACCCTAACCCTAACCCTAACCCTTAAACCTAACCCTAACCCTTAAACCTAACCCTAACCCTTAAACCTAACCCTAACCCTAACCCTGGGTTAGTCACCCAGGGTTAGTCAGCCAGGGTTAGCCAGCCAGGGTTAGTCAGCCAGGGTTAGCCAGCCAGGGTTAGTCAGCCAGGGTTAGTCACCCAGGGTTAGTCAGCCAGGGTTAGTCAGCCAGGGTTAGTCAGCCAGGGGTAGTCACCCAGGGTTAGTCAGCCAGGGTTAGTCAGCCAGGGTTAGTCAGCCAGGGGTAGTCACCCAGGGTTAGTCAGCCAGGGTTAGCCAGCCAGGGTTAGCCAGCCAGGGTTAGTCACCCAAACACTTACAGTCAGCTATTTCCACTGCCAAGACACCCTGCTGAAACATCCAGCACATGGCCCAGAACGGGGACAGTGTCCTGCCTGTCATCCTTGGTTCAGACTTGGCACCCTGACTACCTTGTCCTCCCTATCCCAGAGCTGGCTCCTGTCCTCCCTGACTACCCTGTCCTCCCTGTCCCAGAGCTGGCTCCTGTCCTCCCTGACTACCCTGTCCTCCCTGACTACCCTTTCCTCCCTGTCCCAGAGCTGGCTCCTGTCCTCCCTGACTACCCTGTCCTCCCTGACTACCCTGTCCTCCCTGTCCCAGAGCTGGCTCCTGTCCTCCCTGACTACCCTTTCCTCCCTGTCCCAGAGCTGGGTCCTGTCCTCCCTGACTACCCTGTCCTCCCTGTCCCAGAGCTGGGTCCTGTCCTCCCTGACTACCCTGTCCTCCCTGTCCCAGAGCTGGCTCCTGTCCTCCCTGTCTACCCTGTCCTCCCTGACTACCCTGTCCTCCCTGACTACCCTGTCCTCCCTATCCCAGAGCTGGCTCCTGTCCTCCCTGACTACCCTGTCCTCCCTGTCCCAGAGCTGGCTCCTGTCCTCCCTGACTACCCTGTCCTCCCTGACTACCCTTTCCTCCCTGTCCCAGAGCTGGCTCCTGTCCTCCCTGACTACCCTTTCCTCCCTGTCCCAGAGCTGGCTCCTGTCCTCCCTGACTACCCTGTCCTCCCTGACTACCCTGTCCTCCCTGACTACCCTTTCCTCCCTGTCCCAGAGCTGGCTCCCTGTCCTCCCTATCCCAGAGCTGGCTCCTGTCCTCCCTGACTACCCTGTCCTCCCTGTCCCAGAGCTGGCTCCTGTCCTCCCTGACTACCCTGTCCTCCCTGACTACCCTGTCCTCCCTGACTACCCTTTCCTCCCTGTCCCAGAGCTGGCTCCTGTCCTCCCTGACTACCCTTTCCTCCCTGTCCCAGAGCTGGCTCCTGTCCTCCCTGACTACCCTGTCCTCCCTGACTACCCTGTCCTCCCTGTCCCAGAGCTGGCTCCTGTCCTCCCTGTCCAACCCTGTCCTCCCTGACTACCCTGTCCTCCCTGTCCCAGAGCTGGCTCCTGTCCTCCCTGTCCAACCCTGTCCTCCCTGACTACCCTGTCCTCCCTGACTACCCTGTCCTCCCTGACTACCCTTTCCTCCCTGTCCCAGAGCTGGCTCCTGTCCTCCCTATCCCAGAGCTGGCTCCTGTCCTCCCTGACTACCCTGTCCTCCCTGTCCCAGAGCTGGCTCCTGTCCTCCCTGACTACCCTGTCCTCCCTGACTACCCTGTCCTCCCTGACTACCCTTTCCTCCCTGTCCCAGAGCTGGCTCCTGTCCTCCCTGACTACCCTTTCCTCCCTGTCCCAGAGCTGGCTCCTGTCCTCCCTGACTACCCTGTCCTCCCTGACTACCCTGTCCTCCCTGTCCCAGAGCTGGCTCCTGTCCTCCCTGTCCAACCCTGTCCTCCCTGACTACCCTGTCCTCCCTGTCCCAGAGCTGGCTCCTGTCCTCCCTGTCCAACCCTGTCCTCCCTGACTACCCTTTCCTCCCTGTCCCAGAGCTGGCTCCTGTCCTCCCTGACTACCCTGTCCTCCCTGACTACCCTGTCCTCCCTGGTCCTATCCCAGATACACTGTGTGCCCAGTGAGCTGCTCTAATCACCTCCCTCTTGGACAGAGATTGTGCACCTGGTTTATAGGAAAGAAACAGACCTATCTACACACTGTTGTTGTCAATCTACACACTGTTGTTGTCTATCTACACACTGTTGTTGTTGTCTATCTACACACTGTTGTTGTCTATCTACACACTGTTGTTGTCAATCTACACACTGTTGTTGTCTATCTACACACTGTTGTTGTCTATCTACACACTGTTGTTGTCAATCTACACACTGTTGTTGTCTATCTACACACTGTTGTTGTTGTCTATCTACACACTGTTGTTGTCTATCTACACACTGTTGTTGTCAATCTACACACTGTTGTTGTCTATCTACACACTGTTGTTGTCTATCTACACACTGTTGTTGTCAATCTACACACTGTTGTTGTCTATCTACACACTGTTGTTGTCAATCTACACACTGTTGTTGTCTATCTACACACTGTTGTTGTCTATCTACACACTGTTGTTGTCTATCTACACACTGTTGTTGTTGTCTATCTACACACTGTTGTTGTCTATCTACACACTGTTGTTGTCTATCTACACACTGTTGTTGTCTATCTACACACTGTTGTTGTCTATCTACACACTGTTGTTGTCTATCTACACACTGTTGTTGTTGTCTATCTACACACTGTTGTTGTCTATCTACACACTGTTGTTGTCTATCTACACACTGTTGTTGTCTATCTACACACTGTTGTTGTTGTCTATCTACACACTGTTGTTGTCTATCTACACACTGTTGTTGTTGTCTATCTACACACTGTTGTTGTCAATCTACACACTGTTGTTGTCTATCTACACACTGTTGTTGTTGTCTATCTACACACTGTTGTTGTCTATCTACACACTGTTGTTGTCTATCTACACACTGTTGTTGTTGTCTATCTACACACTGTTGTTGTCAATCTACACACTGTTGTTGTTGTCTATCTACACACTGTTGTTGTCTATCTACACACTGTTGTTGTCTATCTACACACTGTTGTTGTCAATCTACACACTGTTGTTGTCTATCTACACACTGTTGTTGTTGTCTATCTACACACTGTTGTTGTCTATCTACACACTGTTGTTGTCAATCTACACACTGTTGTTGTCTATCTACACACTGTTGTTGTCTATCTACACACTGTTGTTGTCTATCTACACACTGTTGTTGTCTAGCTACACACTGTTGTTGTCTATCTACACACTGTTGTTGTCAATCTACACACTGTTGTTGTCAATCTACACACTGTTGTTGTCTATCTACACACTGTTGTTGTCAATCTACACACTGTTGTTGTCTATCTACACACTGTTGTTGTCTATCTACACACTTTGTTGTTGTCTATCTACACACTTTGTTGTTGTCTATCTACACACTGTTGTTGTCTATCTACACACTGTTGTTGTCTATCTACACACTGTTGTTGTCTATCTACACACTGTTGTTGTTGTCTATCTACACACTGTTGTTGTCTATCTACACACTGTTGTTGTCTATCTACACACTGTTGTTGTCTATCTACACACTGTTGTTGTTGTCTATCTACACACTGTTGTTGTCTATCTACACACTGTTGTTGTTGTCTATCTACACACTGTTGTTGTCAATCTACACACTGTTGTTGTCTATCTACACACTGTTGTTGTTGTCTATCTACACACTGTTGTTGTTGTCTATCTACACACTGTTGTTGTCTATCTACACACTGTTGTTGTCTATCTACACACTGTTGTTGTTGTCTATCTACACACTGTTGTTGTCAATCTACACACTGTTGTTGTTGTCTATCTACACACTGTTGTTGTCAATCTACACACTGTTGTTGTCTATCTACACACTGTTGTTGTCAATCTACACACTGTTGTTGTCTATCTACACACTGTTGTTGTTGTCTATCTACACACTGTTGTTGTCTATCTACACACTGTTGTTGTCAATCTACACACTGTTGTTGTCAATCTACACACTGTTGTTGTCTATCTACACACTGTTGTTGTCTATCTACACACTGTTGTTGTCTAGCTACACACTGTTGTTGTCTATCTACACACTGTTGTTGTCAATCTACACACTGTTGTTGTCTATCTACACACTGTTGTTGTCTATCTACACACTGTTGTTGTCAATCTACACACTGTTGTTGTCTATCTACACACTGTTGTTGTCTATCTACACACGTGTTGTTGTCTATCTACACACTGTTGTTGTCTAGCTACACACTGTTGTTGTCTATCTACACACTGTTGTTGTCAATCTACACACTGTTGTTGTCTATCTACACACGTGTTGTTGTCTATCTACACACTGTTGTTGTCTATCTACACACTGTTGTTGTCTATCTACACACTGTTGTTGTCTATCTACACACTGTTGTTGTCTATCTACACACTGTTGTTGTCTATCTACACACTGTTGTTGTCAATCTACACACTGTTGTTGTCTATCTACACACTGTTGTTGTCTATCTACACACTGTTGTTGTCTATCTACACACTGTTGTTGTTGTCTATCTACACACTGTTGTTGTCTATCTACACACTGTTGTTGTCTATCTACACACTGTTGTTGTTGTCTATCTACACACTGTTGTTGTCAATCTACACACTGTTGTTGTCTATCTACACACTGTTGTTGTCTATCTACACACTGTTGTTGTTGTCTATCTACACACTGTTGTTGTCTATCTACACACTGTTGTTGTTGTCTATCTACACACTGTTGTTGTCAATCTACACACTGTTGTTGTTGTCTATCTACACACTGTTGTTGTCTATCTACACACTGTTGTTGTCTATCTACACACTGTTGTTGTCAATCTACACACTGTTGTTGTCTATCTACACACTGTTGTTGTTGTCTATCTACACACTGTTGTTGTCTATCTACACACTGTTGTTGTCAATCTACACACTGTTGTTGTCAATCTACACACTGTTGTTGTCTATCTACACACTGTTGTTGTCTATCTACACACTGTTGTTGTCTAGCTACACACTGTTGTTGTCTATCTACACACTGTTGTTGTCAATCTACACACTGTTGTTGTCAATCTACACACTGTTGTTGTCTATCTACACACTGTTGTTGTCTATCTACACACTGTTGTTGTCTATCTACACACTGTTGTTGTCTATCTACACACTGTTGTTGTCTATCTACACACTGTTGTTGTTGTCTATCTACACACTGTTGTTGTCTATCTACACACTGTTGTTGTCTATCTACACACTGTTGTTGTCAATCTACACACTGTTGTTGTCTATCTACACACTGTTGTTGTCTATCTACACACTGTTGTTGTCTAGCTACACACTGTTGTTGTCTATCTACACACTGTTGTTGTCAATCTACACACTGTTGTTGTCAATCTACACACTGTTGTTGTCTATCTACACACTGTTGTTGTCTATCTACACACTGTTGTTGTCTATCTACACACTGTTGTTGTCTATCTACACACTGTTGTTGTCTATCTACACACTGTTGTTGTCTATCTACACACTGTTGTTGTCTAGCTACACACTGTTGTTGTCTATCTACACACTGTTGTTGTCAATCTACACACTGTTGTTGTCTATCTACACACTGTTGTTGTCTATCTACACACTGTTGTTGTCTATCTACACACTGTTGTTGTCAATCTACACACTGTTGTTGTCTATCTACACACTGTTGTTGTTGTCTATCTACACACTGTTGTTGTCTATCTACACACTGTTGTTGTCAATCTACACACTGTTGTTGTCTATCTACACACTGTTGTTGTCTATCTACACACTGTTGTTGTCAATCTACACACTGTTGTTGTCTATCTACACACTGTTGTTGTCAATCTACACACTGTTGTTGTCTATCTACACACTGTTGTTGTCTATCTACACACTGTTGTTGTCTATCTACACACTGTTGTTGTCTATCTACACACTGTTGTTGTCTATCTACACACTGTTGTTGTCTATCTACACACTGTTGTTGTCAATCTACACACTGTTGTTGTCTATCTACACACTGTTGTTGTCTATCTACACACTGTTGTTGTCAATCTACACACTGTTGTTGTCTATCTACACACTGTTGTTGTCTATCTACACACTGTTGTTGTCTATCTACACACTGTTGTTGTCTATCTACACACTGTTGTTGTTGTCTATCTACACACTGTTGTTGTCTATCTACACACTGTTGTTGTCTATCTACACACTGTTGTTGTCTATCTACACACTGTTGTTGTCTATCTACACAATGTTGTTGTCTATCTACACACTGTTGTTGTCTATCTACACACTGTTGTTGTCCTGTATTAGGTTATTACAGTGTTTTTAACCAGATACATGTTACTGTAACTTCTGTTCTCTGCTTCTATCACATGGCCCAGAGATGGCTGGTATCCTGTCTAGTATCTACCCTGTCCTCCCGAGCCCTGTCCTTCCTGGTCCTGTCCTCCCTGGCCCTGTCCTCCCTGGTCCTGTCCTCCCTGGCCCTGTCCTCCCTGGTCCTGTCCTCCTGGCCCTGTCCTCCCTAGCCCTGTCCTTCCTGGCCCAGTCCTCACTGGCCCTGTCCTCCCTGGATCTGTCCTCCCTGGCCCTGTCCTCCCTGGCTCTGTCCTCCCTGGCCCTGTCCTCCCTAGCTCTGTCCTCCCTGGTCCTGTCCTCCCTGGTCCTGTCCTCCCTGGTCCTGTCCTCCCTGGTCCTGTCCTCCCTAGCTCTGTCCTCCCTGGTCCTGTCCTCCCTGGTCCTGTCCTCCCTGGTCCTGTCCTCCCTAGCCCTGTCCTTCCTGGCCCTGTCCTCACTGGCCCTGTCCTCCCTGGATCTGTCCTCCCTGGATCTGTCCTCCCTGGCCCTGTCCTCCCTGGCTCTGTCCTCCCTGGCCCTGTCCTCCCTAGCTCTGTCCTCCCTGGTCCTGTCCTCCCTGGTCCTGTCCTCCCTGGTCCTGTCCTCCCTAGCTCTGTCCTCCCTGGTCCTGTCCTCCCTAGCCCTGTCCTCCCTAGCTCTGTCCTCCCTGGTTCTGTCCTCCCTAGCCCTGTCCTCCCTGGCTCTGTCCTCCCTGGCTCTGTGCCAGACACACTGTGTGTCCTGTGAGCCGTGCTGTAATCACTAGTCTCTATTAAAGGGACTGACTGTCTCTGTACCTGGTTCATATGAGATACACACCACCTGGGACTGACTGTCCCTGTACCTGGTTCATATATACACACCACCTGGGACTGACTGTCTCTGTACCTGGTTCAGATGAGATACACACCACCTGGGACTGACTGTCTCTGTACCTGGTTCATATGAGATACACACCACCTGGGACTGACTGTCTCTGTACCTGGTTCATATGAGATACACACCACCTGGGACTGACTGTCTCTGTACCTGGTTCAGATGAGATACACACCACCTGGGACTGACTGTCCCTGTACCTGGTTCATATATACACACCACCTGGGACTGACTGTCTCTGTACCTGGTTCATATGAGATACACACCACCTGGGACTGACTGTCCCTGTACCTGGTTCAGATGAGATACACACCACCTGGGACTGACTGTCTCTGTACCTGGTTCATATGAGATACACACCACCTGGGACTGACTGTCTCTGTACCTGGTTCAGATGAGATACACACCACCTGGGACTGACTGTCTCTGTACCTGGTTCATATGAGATACACACCACCTGGGACTGACTGTCTCTGTACCTGGTTCATATATACACACCACCTGGGACTGACTGTCTCTGTACCTGGTTCATATGAGATACACACCGCCTGGGACTGATTGTCTCTGTACCTGGTTCAGATGAGATACACACCACCTGGGACTGACTGTCCCTGTACCTGGTTCATATATACACACCACCTGGGACTGACTGTCTCTGTACCTGGTTCATATATACACACCACCTGGGACTGACTGTCTCTGTACCTGGTTCATATATACACACCACCTGGGACTGACTGTCTCTGTACCTGGTTCAGATGAGATACACACCGCCTGGGACTGACTGTCCCTGTACCTGGTTCAGATGAGATACACACCACCTGGGACTGACTGTCTCTGTACCTGGTTCAGATGAGATACACACCGCCTGGGACTGACTGTCTCTGTACCTGGTTCATATATACACACCACCTGGGACTGACTGTCTCTGTACCTGGTTCAGATGAGATACACACCGCCTGGGACTGACTGTCCCTGTACCTGGTTCAGATGAGATACACACCGCCTGGGACTGACTGTCTCTGTACCTGGTTCATATATACACACCACCTGGGACTGACTGTCTCTGTACCTGGTTCAGATGAGATACACACCACCTGGGACTGACTGTCTCTGTACCTGGTTCAGATGAGATACACACCGCCTGGGACTGACTGTCTCTGTACCTGGTTCATATATACACACCACCTGGGACTGACTGTCTCTGTACCTGGTTCAGATGAGATACACACCGCCTGGGACTGACTGTCCCTGTACCTGGTTCAGATGAGATACACACCACCTGGGACTGACTGTCCCTGTACCTGGTTCAGATGAGATACACACCACCTGGGACTGACTGTCTCTGTACCTGGTTCAGATGAGATACACACCACCTGGGACTGACTGTCTCTGTACCTGGTTCATATGAGATACACACCACCTGGGACTGACTGTCTCTGTACCTGGTTCAGATGAGATACACACCACCTGGGACTGACTGTCTCTGTACCTGGTTCAGATGAGATACACACCACCTGGGACTGACTGTCTCTGTACCTGGTTCAGATGAGATACACACCACCTGGGACTGACTGTCTCTGTACCTGGTTCATATATACACACCACCTGGGACTGACTGTCTCTGTACCTCGTTCATATGAGATGCACACCACCTGGGACTGACTGTCTCTGTACCTGGTTCAGATGAGATACACACCACCTGGGACTGACTGTCTCTGTACTTGGTTCATATGAGATACACACCACCTGGGACTGACTGTCTCTGTACCTGGTTCAGATGAGATACACACCACCTGGGACTGACTGTCTCTGTACCTGGTTCAGATGAGATACACACCACCTGGGACTGACTGTCTCTGTACCTGGTTCATATGAGATATACACCACCTGGGACTGACTGTCTCTGTACCTGGTTCATATGAGATACACACCACCTGGGACTGACTGTCTCTGTACCTGGTTCATATGAGATACACACCACCTGGGACTGACTGTCTCTGTACCTCGTTCATATGAGATGCACACCACCTGGGACTGACTGTCTCTGTACCTGGTTCAGATGAGATGCACACCACCTGGGACTGACTGTCCCTGTACCTGGTTCAGATGAGATACACACCACCTGGGACTGACTGTCTCTGTACCTGGTTCATATGAGATACACACCACCTGGGACTGACTGTCCCTGTACCTGGTTCATATATACACACCACCTGGGACTGACTGTCTCTGTACCTGGTTCATATATACACACCACCTGGGACTGACTGTCTCTGTACCTGGTTCATATGAGATACACACCACCTGGGACTGACTGTCTCTGTACCTGGTTCATATGAGATACACACCACCTGGGACTGACTGTCTCTGTACCTGGTTCAGATGAGATACACACCACCTGGGACTGACTGTCTCTGTACCTGGTTCAGATGAGATACACACCACCTGGGACTGACTGTCTCTGTACCTGGTTCATATATACACACCACCTGGGACTGACTGTCTCTGTACCTGGTTCAGATGAGATACACACCACCTGGGACTGACTGTCTCTGTACCTGGTTCATATATACACACCACCTGGGACTGACTGTCTCTGTACCTGGTTCAGATGAGATACACACCACCTGGGACTGACTGTCTCTGTACCTGGTTCATATGAGATACACACCACCTGGGACTGACTGTCTCTGTACCTGGTTCATATATACACACCACCTGGGACTGACTGTCTCTGTACCTGGTTCAGATGAGATACACACCACCTGGGACTGACTGTCTCTGTACCTGGTTCAGATGAGATACACACCACCTGGGACTGACTGTCCCTGTACCTGGTTCATATATACACACCACCTGGGACTGACTGTCTCTGTACCTGGTTCAGATGAGATACACACCGCTGTTATACAGAGATCATCTTTCCATTCCACGTTGTGATGTTCAGTAAAACCCCCCTGAGATGGCAGCTTGAATCCTTCTCCAGCTCCAACCAAACTACCTTCACAAATACCTTTATGGTTAAAAATGTGCATTCTGCGATGAGTCCTACCTCTCTCTTCTGCACCATGAACGTGCTCCAATGACATCATCCACGCCGTAGAAATAGAATCTTTAGAATGGACTTGGAACCTCTGACCCTGGCAATTTGATTGGTCAACTGATGGCTTATATAGTCCAGTACAGCTCATTACAACCTGTATATCTGTATCTGTTATATAGTCCAGTACAGCTCATTACAACCTGTATATCTGTATCTGTTATATAGTCCAGTACAGCTCATTACAACCTGTATATCTGTATCTGTTATATAGTCCAGTACAGCTCATTACAACCTGTATATCTGTATCTGTTATATAGTCCAGTACAGCTCATTACCACCTGTATATCTGTATCTGTTATATAGTCAAGTACAGCTCATTACAACCTGTATATCTGTATCTGTTATATAGTCCAGTACAGCTCATTACAACCTGTATATCTGTATCTGTTATATAGTCAAGTACAGCTCATTACAACCTGTATATCTGTATCTGTTATATAGTCCAGTACAGCTCATTACAACCTGTATATCTGTATCTGTTATATAGTCCAGTACAGCTCATTACAACCTGTATATCTGTATCTGTTATATAGTCCAGTACAGCTCATTACAACCTGTATATCTGTATCTGTTATATAGTCCAGTACAGCTCATTACAACCTGTATATCTGTATCTGTTATATAGTCCAGTACAGCTCATTACAACCTGTATATCTGTATCAAGACATGGGGGAACAGAATCTATGGTCTCTATATCTGTATCTGTGAACAAGACATGGGGGAACAGAATCTAGGGTCTCTATATCTATGACCAAGACATGGGGGAACAGAATCTATGGTCTCTATATCTGTATCTATGGTCTCTATATCTGTATCTATGACCAAGACATGAGGGAACAAAATCTATGGTCTCTATATCTGTGTCTATGACCAAGACATGAGGGAACAGAATCTATGGTCTCTATATCTATATCTGTGAACAAGACATGGGGGAAACAGAATCTACGGTCTCTATATCTATGACCAAGACATGAGGGAACAGAATCTATGGTCTCTATATCTATGACCAAGACATGAGGGAACAGAATCTATGGTCTCTATATCTGTGAACAAGACATGGGGGAACAGAATCTACGGTCTCTATATCTATGACCAAGACATGGGGGAACAGAATCTACGGTCTCTATATCTATGACCAAGACATGGGGGAACAGAATCTACGGTCTCTATATCTATGACCAAGACATGAGGGAACAGAAGGGAGAAGGGAGACTGTGGCTATGTCCTAATGGCACCCTATGGGTCCTGGTCCAAAGTAGTGCACTACATAGGGAATAGGGTGCCATAGGGCCCTGATCCCTATATATAGTGCATTACTTTAGATAGGGCCCTATTTCCTATATAGTGCACTAAACAGGGAACAATTAATAACACTATTTAGAGAATGGCGTGACATTTGGGACACACACATCGGCTGTAAAAGTCACAAACCCTCTGTTGTCAGGTACAGGTATAAACCTCTGTTGTCAGGTACAGGTATAAACCTCTGTTGTCAGGTACAGGTATAAACCTCTGTTGTCAGGTACAGGTATAAACCTCTGTTGTCAGGTACAGGTATAATCCTCTGTTGTCAGGTACAGGTATAAACCTCTGTTGTCAGGTACAGGTATAAACCTCTGTTGTCAGGTACAGGTATAAACCTTGGTTGTCAGGTACAGGTATAAACCTCTGTTGTCAGGTACAGGTATAAACCTCTGTTGTCAGGTACAGGTATAAACCTCTGTTGTCAGGTACAGGTATAAACCTCTGTTGTCAGGTACAGGTATAATCCTCTGTTGTCAGGTACAGGTATAAACCTCTGTTGTCAGGTACAGGTATAAACCTCTGTTGTCAGGTACAGGTATAAACCTCTGTTGTCAGGTACAGGTATAAACCTCTGTTGTCAGGTACAGGTATAAACCTCTGTTGTCAGGTACAGGTATAATCCTCTGTTGTCAGGTACAGGTATAAACCTCTGTTGTCAGGTACAGGTATAAACCTCTGTTGTCAGGTACAGGTATAAACCTCTGTTGTCAGGTACAGGTATAATCCTCTGTTGTCAGGTACAGGTATAAACCTCTGTTGTCAGGTACAGGTATAATCCTCTGTTGTCAGGTACAGGTATAAACCTCTGTTGTCAGGTACAGGTATAAACCTCTGTTGTCAGGTACAGGTATAAACCTCTGTTGTCAGGTACAGGTATAAACCTCTGTTGTCAGGTACAGGTATAATCCTCTGTTGTCAGGTACAGGTATAAACCTCTGTTGTCAGGTACAGGTATAAACCTCTGTTGTCAGGTACAGGTATAAACCTTGGTTGTCAGGTACAGGTATAAACCTCTGTTGTCAGGTACAGGTATAAACCTCTGTTGTCAGGTACAGGTATAAACCTCTGTTGTCAGGTACAGGTATAAACCTCTGTTGTCAGGTACAGGTATAATCCTCTGTTGTCAGGTACAGGTATAAACCTCTGTTGTCAGGTACAGGTATAAACCTCTGTTGTCAGGTACAGGTATAAACCTCTGTTGTCAGGTACAGGTATAAACCTCTGTTGTCAGGTACAGGTATAAACCTCTGTTGTCAGGTACAGGTATAAACCTCTGTTGTCAGGTACAGGTATAAACCTCTGTTGTCAGGTACAGGTATTAACCTCTGTTGTCAGGTACAGGTATAAACCTCTGTTGTCAGGTACAGGTATAAACCTCTGTTGTCAGGTACAGGTATAAACCTCTGTTGTCAGGTACAGGTATAAACCTCTGTTGTCAGGTACAGGACATAAACCTCTGTTGTCAGGTACAGGTATAAACCTCTGTTGTCAGGTACAGGTATAAACCTCTGTTGTCAGGTACAGGTATAAACCTCTGTTGTCAGGTACAGGTATAAACCTCTGTTGTCAGGTACAGGTATAAACCTCTGTTGTCAGGTACAGGTATAAACCTCTGTTGTCAGGTACAGTTATAAACCTCTGTTGTCAGGTACAGGTATAAACCTCTGTTGTCAGGTACAGGTATAAACCTCTGTTGTCAGGTACAGGTATAAACCTCTGTTGTCAGGTACAGGTATAAACCTCTGTTGTCAGGTACAGGTATAAACCTCTGTTGTCAGGTACAGGACATAAACCTCTGTTGTCAGGTACAGGTATAAACCTCTGTTGTCAGGTACAGGTATAAACCTCTGTTGTCAGGTACAGGTATAAACCTTGGTTGTCAGGTACAGGACATAAAACAGGGGTTGTGACAGGGATGTTTGGCTCAGATAAAAGCCTTTACTTGATTTTATGACAGCTCAACAGACATTTGAAAAGAGCAAAGGTCCCAAATGGTATCTGGTATATATTTGCATTCTTCCGTCAGCCAGCCACAATAAGTGCTGTGTTAAGAGCCATATTATCAACAGCGGTTTTTGACCAGAGCCCTATGGATCCCTGTTCCCTACATAGTGTACTACTTTTGACCAGAGCCCTATGGATCCCTGTTCCCTACATAGTGTACTACTTTTAACCAGAGCCCTATGGATCCCTGTTCCCTACATAGTGCACTACTTTTGACCAGAGCCCTATGGATCCCTGTTCCCTACATAGTGCACTACTTTTGACCAGAGGCCTATGAATCCCTGTTCCCTACATAGTGCACTACTTTTGACCAGAGGCCTATGGATCCCTGTTCCCTACATAGTGCACTACTTTTGACCAGAGCCCTATGGATCCCTGTTCCCTACATAGTGCACTACTTTTAACCAGAGCCCTATGGATCCCTGTTCCCTACATAGTGCACTACTTTTAACCAGAGGCCTATGGATCCCTGTTCCCTACATAGTGCACTACTTTTGACCAGAGCCCTATGGATCCCTGTTCCCTACATAGTGCACTACTTTTGACCAGAGCCCTATGGATCCCTGTTCCCTACATAGTGCACTACTTTTGACCAGAGCCCTATGGATCCCTGTTCCCTACATAGTGCACTACTTTTGACCAGAGCCCTATGGATCCCTGTTCCCTACATAGTGCACTACTTTTGACCAGAGCCCTATGGAGTGCCATTTGGGATGCGCCCTAAACCCTCGTCCTCCTGTAAAAACATAACTCTCTACTCCGTTTTCTAAATGGCCTCTCAAGGACCTTATAAACCTTTTCAACAAAATGTCTCTTCTGTCTCATGTCACTTTTGTCCAGACTTCTTCTGAATGGAGTCTAATTTTAACCAGACTATATTCTGAATGCTACTACTCTCCTCATAGTCTCTCTCTGTTTCTCTCTCTCACTCTCCCCATCTCTCTCCCCTCCCCCTCTCTCTCTCTCCCTCATCTCTCTCTATCTCTCTCTCTCTCTCTCTCCTCTCTCTCTCTCTCTCTCCCCCATCTCTCTCCCCTCCCCCTCTCTCTCTCTCCCTCATCTCTCTCGCTCTCCCTCTCTCTCCCCCTCCTCCCTCTCTCTCTCTCCCTCATCTCTCTCCCCTCCCCCTATCTCTCTCTCTCCTCCCTCTCTCCCCCTCCTCCCTCTCTCCCCCTCCTCCCTCCTCCCACTGGGATTATGGGGACAGCCCTATGTGACAGTACATCATGATGTCGGCATGTTTCCCCTCTATGTGTTGTGTCGGTAGCATCCTATCTGACCAGACTGATATTAGTCCTGCTGGCTGTAGGGTCTTAGTTTCTGTAGCGTCTGTAGCGTCTGTGGTGTCTGTGGTGTCTGTGGCGTCTTTGGTGTTTGTGGTGTCTGTGGTGTCTGTGGCGTCGTGTTTGTAGTGTAGTGTCTGTGGTGCATGTGGTGTCTGTGGTGTCTGTGGTATCTCTGGTGTCTTTGGTGTTTGTGGTGTTGGTGGTGTCTGTGGTGTCTGTGGTGGCTGTGGTGTCTGTGGTGTCTGTGGTGTCTGTGGTGTCTGTGGTGGCTGTGGCGTCTGTGGTATATGTGGTGTCTGTGGTGGCTGTGGTATATGTGGTGTCTGTGGTGGCTGTGGCGTCTGTGGTGTTTGCCGTGTCTGTGGTGTCTGTGGTATATGTGGTGTCTGTGGTGTCTGTGGTATATGTGGTGTCTGTGGTGTCTGTGGTGTCTGTGGTAAATGTGGTGTCTGTGGTATATGTAGTGTCTGTCGTGTCTGTCGTGTCTGTGGTGTCTGTGGTGTCTGTGGTGTTTGCAGTGTTGTGTCTGTAATGTCTGAATTGGCTGGTCGTGACTGCAGCTCATGATCCACAAACTGTGAAATCTCTCCATAATGAGACAGTGCTGAATTCTACAGGGAATAGTGTTGAATAATGTTGTCCAGACACAGACACAAAACATCTCTCTCTCTCTCTCTCTCTCTCTCTCTCTCTCTCTCTCTCTCTCTCTCTCTCTCTACCTCTCTCTCTACCTCTCTCTCTCTCTCTCTCTCTCTCTCTCTCT
Source organism: Salmo salar (assembly GCF_905237065.1). Lineage (NCBI taxonomy): Eukaryota > Metazoa > Chordata > Actinopteri > Salmoniformes > Salmonidae > Salmo > Salmo salar. The sequence goes on along the minus strand of NC_059458.1, from coordinate 86,183,375 downwards.
CTCTCTCTCTCTCTCTCTCTCTGTGTCTCTGTCTCTCTCTCTCTCTGTGTCTCTCTCTCTCTCTCTCTCTACCTCTCTCTCTCTCTCTCTCTCTCTCTCTCTCTCTCTCTCTCTCTCTCTCTGTGTCTGTGTCTCTCTCTCTCTCTCTGTGTCTCTCTCTCTGTGTCTCTCTCTCTGTCTCTCTCTCTGTCTCTCTCTCTCTCTCTCTCTCTCTCTACCTCTCTCTCTCTCTCTGTGTCTGTGTCTCTCTCTCTCTCTCTGTCTCTCTCTCTCTCTCTCTCTCTCTCTCTCTCTGTGTGTCTTTCTTTCTCTCTCTCGTCTGGTCCACTGCCAGGTTCTGTTGTAGTTAAGGGAGATTTCATTTCTCATTACTACCACAGTAATTTGACCTGGCTAACTCATTGCATTTAAATAATCAAGATACAGAAGTGTCCCAGCACTGAAAACGTTTATACCCACATGAAAACATACTACAGTTTTACTATGTAATACTACAGTACTTACTATAGAATTATTTAGTAAACTGTAGTATACAGAACCATGAGTCAGTCACGTACACAAAGGGGAAGTCCTCTAGCAGAGGGAGCAAGTCTCATTAGTACGTTATGTGACTTTAGATCAATGCAGAGATACACTGGATAAACATTATAACAGCAATATTGCCGCTGTATTCCTTCCATTTGAGACTACACTGAATTTAACATAAATAAGCACGATTCCGTCTTTTCAACCCTCGCAGATATAAGTATAAACATCTGGGGAAGGGATCTTTCAAACACTGTGACCTCCGTTAACACCTTGACATAATGTAAACAATTCAAAGGGTATTACACACTTGCGTCACTTCTTCATTTAGCTGCGCTAAATAGACTTCAGAACATTGTGAAGTGAAGGGAAAGGGGGATGATACCTAGTCAGTTGTACAAAGTGAATGCATTTCAACTGAAACGTGTCTTCTGCATTTAACCCAAATCCTCTGAATCAGAGAGGTGCCGTAATCGACATTTGCGTCTTTAGCGCCCGGGATACAGTGGCAGAACGACAGATTTTGGCTAGCCTAGTGGTTAGAGCGTTGGACGAGTAACTGAAAGGTTGCAAGTTCAAATCCCCGAGCTGACATGGTACAAATCTGTCGTTCTGCCCCTGAACAGGCAGTTAACCCACTGGTCCTAGGCCGTCATTGAAAATAAGAATTTGTTCTTAACTGACTTTTCTAGTTGAATAAAGATTTTAAAAAATACAAATATTCAACAACTGAGACAAAAACTGAACAAGTTCCACAGACTAACAGAAATTGAATAATGTGTCCCTGAACAAATGGGGGTTCAAAATCAAAAGTAACAGTCAGTATCTGGTGTGGCCACCAGCTGCATTAAATACTGCAGTGCATCTCCTCCTCATGGACTGCACCAGATTTGCCAATTCTTGCTGTGAGATTTTACCCCACTCTTCCACCATGGCACCTGCAAGTTCCAAGACATTTCTGGGGGGAATGGCCCTAGCCCTCACCCTCCGATCCAACAGGTCCCAGACGTGCTCAATGGGATTGAGATCTGGGCTCTTCGCTGGCCATGGAAGAACACTGATATTCCTGTCTTGCAGGAAATCATGGACAGAACGAGCATTATGGCTGGTGGCATTGTCATGCTGGAGGGTCATGTCAGGATGAGCCTGCAGGAAGGCTACCACATGAGGGAGAATGTTGTCTTCCCTGTAACGCACAGCGTTGAGATTGCCTGCAATGACAACAAGCTCAGTCCGATGATGCTGTGGTACACCGCCCCAGACCATGACGGACCCTCCACCTCCAAATCGATCCCACTCCAGAGTACAGGCCTCGGCGTAACGCTCATTCCTTCGACGATAAACGCGAATCCGACCATCACCCCTGGTGAGACAAAACCGTGACTCATCAGAGAAGAACACTTTTTGCCAGTCCTGTCTGGTCCAGTGACAGTGGGTTTGTGCCCATAGGCGACGTTGTTGCCGATGATGTCTGGTGAGGACCTGCCTTACAACAGGCCTACAAGCTCTCAGTCCTCTTTCAGCCTATTGCGGACAGTCTGAGCACTGATGGAGGGATTGTGCGTTCCTGGTGTAACTCAGGCAGTTGTTGTTGCCATCCTGTACCTGTCCCGCAGGTGTGATGTTCGGATGTACCGATCCTGTGCAGGTGTTGTTACATGTGGTCTACCACTGCGAGGGCGATCAGCTGTTTGCCCTGTCTCCCTGTAGCTGCGTTAAGGGGTCTCACAGTACGGACATTGCAATTTATTGCCCTGGCAACATCTGTAGTCCTCATGCTTCCTTGCAGCATGCCTAAGGCATGTTCACGCAGATGAGCAGGGACCCTGGGCATCTTTCTTTTGGTGTTTTTCAGAGTCAGTAGAAAGGCCTCTTTAGTGTCCTAAGTTTTCATAACTGTGACCTTAATTGCCTACCGTCTGTAAGCTGTTACTGTCTTAACGACCATTCCACAGGTGCATGTTCTTTAATTGTTTATGGTTCATAGAACAAGCATGGGAAACAGTGTTTAAACCCTTTACAATGAAGATCTGTGACATTATTTAGATTTTTTTAATGAATTATCTTTGAAAGGCAGGGTCCTGAAAAAGGGACGTTTCTTTTTGTTTGTTGGGTTTACAATAGAGCCAGGGGTATTACTGTTACCCATGGCATGGAGATCACCCAGGGGTATTACTGTTACCCATGGCATGGAGATCACCCAGGGGTATTACTGTTACCCATGGGAATGGAGGTCACCCAGGGGTATTACTGTTACCCGTGGAGATCACCCAGGGGTATTACTGTTACCCGTGGAGATCACCCAGGGGTATTACTGTTACCCGTGGCATGGAGGTCACCCAGGGGTATTACTGTTACCCGTGGGCATGGAGGTCACCCAGGGGTATTACTGTTACCCGTGGGCATGGAGGTCACCCAGGGGTATTACTGTTACCCGTGGCATGGAGGTCACCCAGGGGTATTACTGTTACCCGTGGGAATGGAGATCAGCCAGGGGCATTACTGTTACCCATGGAGATCAGCCAGGGGCATTACTGTTACCCGTGGAGGTCACCCAGGGGAATTACTGTTACCCGTGGAGATCACCCAGGGGCATTACTGTTACCCGTGGCATGGAGGTCACCCAGGGGCATTACTGTTACCCGTGGGCATGGAGATCACCCAGGGGCATTACTGTTACCCGTGGCATGGAGGTCAACCAGGGGCATTACTGTTACCCGTGGAGGTCACCCAGGGGTATTACTGTTACCCGTGGCATGGAGGTCACCCAGGGGCATTACTGTTACCCGTGGGCATGGAGGTCACCCAGGGGTATTACTGTTACCCGTGGGCATGGAGGTCACCCAGGGGTATTACTGTTACCCGTGGGCATGGAGGTCACCCAGGGGTTTTACTGTTACCCGTGGGCATGTAGGTCACCCAGGGGTATTACTGTTACCCATGGAGATCACCCAGGGGTATTACTGTTACCCATGGAGATCACCCAGGGGAATTACTGTTACCCGTGGCATGGAGGTCACCCAGGGGCATTACTGTTACCCGTGGGCATGGAGGTCACCCAGGGGCATTACTGTTACCCGTGGGCATGGAGGTCACCCAGGGGTATTACTGTTACCCGTGGAAATCACCCAGGGGCATTACTGTTACCCGTGGGCATGGAGATCACCCAGGGGTATTACTGTTACCCGTGGGCATGGAGGTCACCCAGGGGCATTACTGTTACCCGTGGGCATGGAGGTCACCCAGGGGTATTACTGTTACCCGTGGGCATGGAGGTCACCCAGGGGCATTACTGTTACCCGTGGGCATGGAGGTCATTCAATGAAATCCATCATTATGTGTTCTGACATAGTGTCACTTCCTGACATATATATAAGTTGTTATTTTCTATGGTAGAGTGGTCAGAACGTGACAGCGGGTGTTTTTGTGTTTGTTCTATGTTTTCTATGTTGTAGTTCTAGTTTGTCTATTTCTAGGTTGGGGTTTATTGGGTTGACCTTCAATTAGAGGCAGCCGGTCCTCGTTGCCTCTAATTGGAGGTCATATTTAGTAGGGGTGTTTCTGCATGTTGTTTGTGGGTGAATATATTTTGAGTAGTGTGTTTTTTTTCCCCTCTCTGCGTCACGGTTTGTTGTTTTCTGGTTAGTTTAAGTATTTTTGTATTGCATCACGTTTCACTATTAAATAAAGATGTGGAACTACTAAGACGCTGCGCTTCGGTCCGCTCCTTCTAACAGCCGTGACACATAGGCATCAAATCACACACTTTGCACAAAATGTAAAAATTCCTCCGCAAAAGCAGAACATACAGGAGCAAACCAAAAGTTATGTACAGTTTCTACCACTCCCCCCTTTTGACACAATGGTATTGGCCATGGGCCAACTTAGCCACACAGGGAAAGCAAGATCTGGGGAAAACGGGGGGGGGATAAAAACCGTTTACCCACAGCCAGAGGTTCCTCTGTGTGTCAAACGAACATTTCTTCCTCAACTATCTCACTTCCCCAGGGGGCGAAAAACACCTTGTTGGAGGTCAGAGACATCCTGTAGAGAAAACATGTTTTCTGCAGAAAAGGGGGAAGTGGTACAATCTGTAGGGTCGGGGAGACAGTTGCCAGACGAGGTGAGGAAGCCCCTGTGCTTCCAAAGGGTACTGAAGTCATGCTCAACCCCAAATGCACTACCTGCTGTCAGTGTTGATGGTCAGTGTAGATTGTCAGTGTAGATTGTCAGTGTAGATTGTAAGTGTAGATTGTCAGTGTAGATTGTAAGTGTAGATTGTCAGTGTAGATTGCCAGTGTAGGTGTAGATTGCCAGTGTAGATTGCCATTGTAGATTGCCAGTGTAGATTGTCAGTGTAGATTGTCAGTGTAGATTGTCAGTGTAGATTGTCAGTGTAGATTGTCAGTGTAGATTGCCAGTGTAGATTGTCAGTGTTGATTGCCAGTGTAGGTGTAGATTGCCAGTGTAGATTGCCAGTGTAGATTGCCAGTGTAGATTGTCAGTGTAGATTGTAGGTGTAGATTGTCAGTGTAGGTGTAGATTGTCAGTGTAGATTGTAGGTCTAGATTGTCAGTGTAGATGGTCAGTGTAGATTGTCAGTGTAGATTGTAGGTCTAGATTGTCAGTCTAGATTGTCAGTGTAGATTGCCAGTGTAGATTGTCAGTGTAGATTGCCAGTGTAGATTGTCAGTGTAGATTGTCAGTGTAGATTGTCAGTGTAGATTGCCAGTGTAGATTGTCAGTGTTGATTGCCAGTGTAGGTGTAGATTGCCAGTGTAGATTGCCAGTGTAGATTGCCAGTGTAGATTGTCAGTGTAGATTGTAGGTGTAGATTGTCAGTGTAGGTGTTGATTGTCAGTGTAGATTGTAGGTCTAGATTGTCAGTGTAGATGGTCAGTGTAGATTGTCAGTGTAGATTGTAGGTCTAGATTGTCAGTCTAGATTGTCAGTGTAGATTGCCAGTGTAGATTGTCAGTGTAGATTGCCAGTGTAGATTGTCAGTGTAGATTGTCAGTGTAGATTGTAGGTGTAGATTGTAGGTGTAGATTGCCGGTCTAGATTGTCTGTGTAGATTGTCAGTGTAGATTCTAGGTCTAGATTGTCAGTGTAGATTGGCCTTTCTAGGGAGTTTTTCCTAGCCACCGTGCTTCTACACCTGCATTGCTTGCTGTTTGGGGTTTTAGGCTGGGTTTCTGTACAGCACTTTGAGACATCAGCTGATGTAAGAAGGGCTATATAAATACATTCGATTAGATTTTTATTTTGATTTCTGGGCTGAACCATCAACCAATAACGTGGGACATCGTTAACAGCACACCTTGGTAAAATGCAGCAGCCGTCCTGGAGTGGGACGGGCAGTTTGTGAAATAAGATGATGGACGGCGTGAGGAAGTTGAACGGTTAGCGTAATCAGGTAGCTCTGCAATAGCCTGCCGTTCCTGTCAACATGTGTTAAACAAGTTCAAACATTTCATCATTATGCAATCATTCATTATCAATCATTTATTATCTATCATTCATTTTTATCAATCATTCATTCTGTTATTGCGTGCGTCCACACATTACTTCATGAGGTAGCCCCTTCCTTAGTTCTTTTAACAGTATCTACATTTCTTAACAACTCTTTTTTTAACCTTTATTTAACTCAGCAAGTCAGTTAAGAACAAATTCTTATTTTCAATGACGGCCTACTGGGGAACAGTGGGTTAACTGCCTTGTTCAGGGGCCCAACGCTCTAACCACTAGGCTACCTGCTGGCCTACTGGGGAACAGTGGGTTAACTGCCTTGTTCAGGGGCCCAACGCGCTAACCACTAGGCTACCTGCTGGCCTACTGGGGAACAGTGGGTTAACTGCCTTGTTCAGGGGCCCAACGCTCTAACCACTAGGCTACCTGCTGGCCTACTGGGGAACAGTGGGTTAACTGTCTTGTTCAGGGGCCCAACGCGCTAACCACTAGGCTACCTGCTGGCCTACTGGGGAACAGTGGGTTAACTGCCTTGTTCAGGGGCCCAACGCTCTAACCACTAGGCTACCTGCTGGCCTACTGGGGAACAGTGGGTTAACTGCCTTGTTCAGGGGAAGAACAACAGATTTTATTTACCTTGTCAGCTCGGGGGATTCGATCTAGCAACCTTTAAGTGTCACGGTTGTCGTCGGTGAAGGAGGACCAAAATGCAGCAGGTATGTGCAGGCTCATCTTGACGTTTATTTATTTTCTAAATGAATACCAAAATAACAAAACACGAGAACGAACGAACGAACGACGACAACAACAACAACAACAACAACGACAACAACAACAACAACAACAACAACAACAACAACAACAACGACGACAACAACACCAACAACAACGACAACAACGACAACAACAACAACAACAACGACGACAACAACAACAACAACAACAACGACAACAACAACAACAACAACGACGACAACAACGACAACAACGACAACAACAACAACAACAACGACGACAACAACAACAACAACAACAACAACAACAACGACGACGACAACAACAACAACGACAACAACAACAACAACAACAACAACAACAACAACAACGACGACAACAACACCAACAACAACAACAACAACAACAACAACAACCAGTCTGGTAAGGCATAAGGCTATACACAGAACAATCTCCCACAAAATACACAGACAAACACACCCAACTAATATAGGACTTCCAATCAAAGGCAACACCACACAGCTGCCTTCAATTGGAAGTCCAACCCCAATTAACTCAACGTAGAACCAGATTACCTAGACTAAACATAGAATTACATTACATAAACAAGGAACAGTGCCCAAAAACCCCGGAATACATAAATCAAATACCCTTTAGAAAACACACCACCCCTAACCACATAAAACATATACCCTCTGCCACGTCCTGACCAAACTACAATACCAATTAACCCTTTTACTGGCCAGGACGTGACATTAAGGGTTACTGGCCCAACGCTCTAACCACTAGACTTCCTGCTGGTTACTGGCCCAACGCTCTAACCACTAGACTACCTGCTGGTTACTGGCCCAACGCTCTAACCACTAGACTTCCTGCTGGTTACTGGCCCAACGCTCTAACCACCAGACTACCTGCTGGTTACTGGCCCAACGCTCTAACCACTAGACTACCTGCTGGTTACTGGCCCAACGCTCTAACCACTAGACTACCTGCTGGTTACTGGCCCAACGCTCTAACCACTAGACTACCTGCTGGTTACTGGCCCAACGCTCTAACCACTAGACTACCTGCTGGTTACTGGCCCAACGCTCTAACCACTAGACTACCTGCTGGTTACTGGCCCAACGCTCTAACCACTAAACTACCAGCTGGTTACTGGCCCAATGCTCTAACCACTAGGCTACCTGCTGGTTACTGGCTCAATGCTCTAACCACTAGGCTACCTGCTGGTTACTGGCCCAACGCTCTAACCACTAGGCTACCTGCTGGTTACTGGCCCAACGCTCTAACCACTAGGCTACCTGCTGGTTACTGGCCCAACGCTCTAACCACTAGACTACCTGCTGGTTACTGGTCCAACGCTCTAACCACTAGGCTACCTGCTTGTTGCTGGCCCAACGCTCTAACCACTAGGCTACCTGCTGGTTACTGGCCCAACGCTCTAACCACTAGACTACCTGCTGGTTACTGGCCCAACGCTCTAACCACTAGACTACCTGCTGGTTACTGGCCCAATGCTCTAACCACTAGGCTACCTGCTGGTTACTGGCCCAACGCTCTAACCACTAGGCTACCTGCTGGTTACTGGCCCAACGCTCTAACCACTAGGCTACCTGCTGGTTACTGGCCCAACGCTCTAACCACTAGACTACCTGCTGGTTACTGGCCCAATGCTCTAACCACTAGACTACCCTGCCACCCCTCTCAAATCAATCGGGTAACTATTGCTTGGCCTATTCTAAATGTAAAATTTACGTTTACTTAAATTTAATTCCAAAGATCAGTCAACTCAATTTCTCACTATTTAAATGTATTTCCCGATAGTACAGGTATTCTTACTACCATTGTTCCTCCTTTCCAACTCACTTGAAAACCAGGAATCAGCGGCATCAAGAACATCTTCTCAAATGTTGTAGACAAGGCCAACGCAAGCCTCAGAGCATTAACTATTAAAACGTTGAACTCTATCGTCTTCACCCGGTAGTGCTGTGAAAGGTTAGAGGTTACAACACTTGCTACAACTAGCAGGCAGAAAGGAAATGGTTTTGTTGGAAATCAGTCATAACTCCTTCAGTCAGTAGCTTAGACACGGTACTGTGAAAACTACAGTCTTTCCGTAATTGTAGATCTGATCAAATTTAGGAAGATCCAAAAATGAAGTCTAGTGAGTTACAACACTACACTGCGTGCATAATTATTAGGCAAGTGAGTATTCTGATCTTATCATTGTTTCTATTCACATTTTCCAACTCTAAAACCATATAAACTTGAATGCTTATTGGATTGAATCATTTTCAGGTGATATGTATTTGTGTAATGAGGGAGGGTGTGGCGAAAGTGAATAACACCTTATATCAAGGTGTGCATAATTATTAGTCAGCCTCATTACCTCAGGTAAAATGGGACAAAAAAGAAATTTAACTGACACTGCCAAAAAATGCCAAAAAATGTTTAAATGCCTTTCAGACGGATGCGACACTCTTTAAATAGCTCAACTATTGAGGTGTGACCACCGGACATTCAAACGTTTTGTTTGCGAATAGTCAACTGGGGCGCAAAAAAAACGCATGGGTGAAGAAAAGGCGCAAATTAACTGCAAAAGACTTGAGAAGAATTAAACGTCAAACTACCAGGAACCCATTATCCTCCAGCGCCACCGTATTCCAGAACTGCAACCTACCTGGAGTGTTCAGAAGTACAAAGGTGTCAAGTGCTCAGAGACATGGCCAAGGTCAAGAGGACTGAAACAAGACCACCACTGAATAAGATTCAACAAGTTGAAGCGTCAAGATTGGGCAAAGAAATACCTGAAGACAGATTTTTCAAAGGTTTTATGAACAGATGAAATGAAAGTGATTCTTGATGGACCAAATGGATGGGCCCGTGGCTGGATCAGTAATGGACACAGGGCACCACTTTAAGTCAGGTGCCAGCAAGGTGAAGGAGGGGTACTGGTATTGACTGCTATCATTGAGGATGAGGTAATTGGACCTTTTCGGGTTGAAGATGGACTGAAACTCAACTCCCAAACCTACTGCCAGTTTCTGGAAGATTCTTTCGTCAAACAGTGGTACAGGAAGAAGTCCTCAGCATTCTAGAAGGCCATGATCTTTATGCAGGACAACGCGCCATCACATGCCTCCAAGTTCTCCACTGCTTGGCTAGCCAGCAAGGGCCTCAAAGATGCCTGAATAATGACCTGGCCCCCTTCCTCACCGGACTTAAATCCTATTGAGAACTTGTGGGCCCTTCTCAAACGTGAGATTTACAGTGATGGAAGACAATACACCTTTTTTGAACAGCATTTGGGAGGCTGTGGTTGCTGCTTCAGCGAAAAATTGATCGTGAACAGATCAAGAAACTGACAGGCTCCATGGATGGAAGGCTCATGGTAGTTATTGAAAATAAGGGTGGCTATATTGGTCACTGAATATTTTTGAAAGGCCAAAAATGTTATATAATTGTCATTTTGTGTTACTTATCTGTTACACTTACTCTAAAAATGGAGAATAAACAAGTGAGTTGAGAGAAATTATTTTTAGTAATTTAGTTGGTCTAATAATTCTGTACACTAATAGTTGCCTAATAATTGTGCACGCTTATATATTTCCCTGAGAAAGACAAAACTCACTTTTCCTTTGTTAAACATTCAGGTTTGAGGTTCAATAACATTTTGGATTGACTGAGAGCATTGTGTTTGTTCAACAATAAAATTAATCCAGAGGAATACAATTTGCCTAATAATTGTGCAGTGTACTTGTATTCAGTCCAATACCAAATTCATTCCTATTAAAAAGGATCCACACCTTTTTTTTCTTCAATTTTCATCTAAAATAACATACCCAAATCTAACTGCCTGTATCTCAGGCCCTGAAGCAAGGATATGCACATTCTTGGTACCATTTGAAAGGGAACACGTTGAAGTTTATGGAAATGTGAAAGGATTGTAGGAGAATATAACACAATAGATCTGGTAAAAGATAATACAAAGGAAAAAAACAACCGTTCTTTTGTATTTTTTTTTGTACCATCATCTTCGAAATGCAAGAGAAAGTCCATAATGTATTTTTCCAGCCCTGGTGCAATTTAGCAGTGTATGTGCAAAGTTTTAGACTGCTCCAATGAACCATTGCATTTCTGTTCAAAGGTTGTATCAAGACTGCCCAAATGTGCCTGATTTGTTTATTAATAACTTTACATGTTCAAAACTGTGCACTCTCCTCAAACAATAGCATGGTATACTTTCACTGTAATAGCTACTGTAAATTGGACAGTGCAGTTAGATTAACAAGAATTTAAGCTTTCTGTCCATATCAGATATGTCTATGTCCTGGGAAATGTTCTTGTTACTTACAACCTCATGCTAATCGCATTAGCCTAAGTTAGCTCAACCGTCCCGTGGAGGGGGACCCACCGATCCCGAAGAAGTTTTAAATAAAACAATGGAAGTAAAAGCTTTTCAAACAATGCATTCCCCTTACGAAAAACAATCATCAAAAGAAATCACATCATACAAAAGAATTACCCCGAGTGTTCACCCGGGCAAACTCTACAGCAACCTTAAACAAGTATGACTCTCAAATTTAACCCATAAATCATTGTCCCATCGCAGCCATTACTGCACAAAATTGTTAAAGCACATTTTCGGCATAATATGTTCAACAAATCCAATTTGTATCATAATACCTTAGCCATTTCTATCGGGGGGATGGATGGTCACAACAACCAAACGCTTTTTTTGCGTTTCCTAAACTTCATCTAATCAAGCCAGTTAAAAGTCTGTCAACTTATAATAGTAAATGGAAAGTTCACACGCAAAACCTACTTAGTGAGATATATCTGTCTTCAGCCTCTCTCTCTCTCTCTCTCTCTCTCTCTCTCTCTCTCTCTCTCTCTCTCTCTCTCTCACACCACTACATAGTGGTGTGTGTGTGTGTGGTGTGTGTGTGTGTGTGTGTGTGTGGTGTGTGTGTGTGTGTGTGTGTGTGTGTGTGTGTGTGTGTGTGTGTGTGTGTGTGTGGAGTGCTCAGTACTAATTAATCCTTGGCTATAATTAAGCAGCTGTGTCTCTAAAAGTAAACTCTAGGGGAGTCCTCCTTCCCTTCTCTCTCTCTCTCTCTCTCTCTCTCTCTCTCTCTCTCTCTGTCTCTCTCTCCTCTTTCTGTCTCTCTGTCTCTCTGTCTCTCTGTCTCTCTCTCTCTCTCTCTCTCTCTCTCTCTGTCTCTCTCTGTCTCTCTCTCCTCTTTCTGTCTCTCTGTCTCTCTCTCTCTCTCTCTCTCTCTCTCTCTCTCTCTCTCTCTCTCTCTCTACGTTGGGTTTTGTTTGGGGATGATCTCCAATTAGAGGCAGCTGGTCATCGTTGTCTCTAATTGGAGACCATACTTAAGTAGTTGTTGTTCCCCACCTGGGTTTGTGGGAGATTGTTTTTCAGTAAGTGTATGTTGTAACGCTTCGTCACGGTTTGTTGTTTTTGTTCATTCAGTTTATTTTGGATGTTTTGCAATAGTTTCACAGTTTAATAAAGAAAATGTGGAACGATACACACGCTGCGTTTTGGTCCGCCTCTTCATCCTACGACAACCATATTTTACATCAAAACCAAAAGAACTCTGCGTCTTGTCTTGTCTATCTGTTTCTACGAAACAGAAACAGTTTGCTCAGAAGCCGATCTCACTTTACACATAACGATCACACTTAAACAGTTTCTACTTTACACATAACGATCACACTTAAACAGTTTCTACTTTACACATAACGATCACACTTAAACAGTTTCTACTTTACACATAACGACCACACTTAAACACTTTCTACTTTACACATAACGACCACACTTAAACACTTTCTACTTTACACATAACGATCACACTTAAACACTTTCTACTTTACACATAACGACCACACTTAAACACTTTCTACTTTACACACAACGATCACACTTAAACACTTTCTACTTTACACATAACGACCACACTTAAACACTTTCTACTTTACACATAACGATCACACTTAAACACTTTCTACTTTACACATAACGACCACACTTAAACACTTTCTACTTTACACACAACGATCACACTTAAACACTTTCTACTTTACACACAACGATCACACTTAAACACTTTCTACTTTACACACAACGATCACACTTAAACACTTTCTACTTTACACATAACGATCACACTTAAACAGTTTCTACTTTACACATAACGATCACACTTAAACAGTTTCTACTTTACACATAACGATCACACTTAAACACATCTGTAGTCCTCATGCCTCCTTGCAGCATGCCTAAGGAACGTTCACGCAGATGAGCAGGGAACCTGGGCATCTTTCTTTTGGTGTTTTTCAGAGTCAGTTGAAAGGCCTCTTGAGTGTCCTAAGTTTTCATAACTGTGACCTTAATTGCCTACCGTCTGTAAGCTGTTAGTGTCTTAACGACCGATCCACAGGTGCATGTTCATTAATTATTTATGGTTCATTGAACAAGCATGGGAAACAGTGTTTAAACCCTTTACAATGAATATCTGTGAAGTTATTTTGGATTTTTACGAATTATCTTTGAAAGACAAGGTCCTGAAAAAGGGAGTTTTTTTTGTTGTTGCTGAGTTTATTATATATATATATATTTCTATGTTTTCTTTATTGTTTATTAACCCAATCTTATTTATGTTACTATTATTATTATCAGATCCTGTCCTGGAATCACACAGCTCGAGAACAACTTCAACGTTGTCCTCTGTCCTGTCAGAGGGATGTACCATCTACATAGAGTGTTGTTGTCCTCTGTCCTCTCTATATACAGTGAAGCAGCAGAGAGCAGGTCTATAGATACAGGAAACAGAACATAAAGGTCATTCTACAGCAGTATAGACATGGACTATAGATACAGGAAACAGAACATAAAGGTCATTTTACAGCAGTATAGACGTGGACTAGATACAGGAAACAGAACATAAAGGTCATTCTACAGCAGTATAGACGTGGACTAGATACAGGAAACAGAACATAAAGGTCATTCTACAGCAGTATAGACATGGACTAGATACAGGAAACAGAACATAAAGGTCATTCTACAGCAGTATAGACGTGGACTAGATACAGGAGAGAGCAGGTCTATAGGTGTAAGAAGGGAAGGTGGTAACGGGGGGGGAATCAAGGGGGTTGCTGGGAATGCCTCGTCTCATTTTGGCTCCTCTCCCATCATCTGTTCCTATCTCCCCCCTCTCAATACACTCTCAAGAAGCTCCCAAGTCAAGATTCTCATGTGTCAGTGGGTTTAGTTCCCCACTAATGGGAGGGGTGAGGGGTGAGGGATATTAGCGAGGGGTGAGGGGGGTGAGGGGTGAGGGATATTAGAGAGAGGGGTGAGGGGGTGATGGATATTAGAGAGAGGGGTGAGGGGGTGAGGGGGGTGATGGATATTAGAGAGAGGGGTGAGGGGGTGAAGGGGTGATGGATATTAGAGAGAGGGATGAGGGGGGTGATGGATATTAGAGAGAGGGGTGAGGGGTGATGGATATTAGAGAGAGGGGTGAGGGGTGATGGATATTAGAGAGAGGGGTGAGGGGTGATGGATATTAGAGAGAGGGGTGAGGGGTGATGGATATTAGAGAAAGGGGTGAGGGGGTGAGGGGGTGAGGGATATTAGAGAGAGGGGTGAGGGGTGATGGATATTAGAGAGAGGGGTGAGGGGGTGATGGATATTAGAGAGAGGGGTGAGGGGGTGATGGGTGAGGGATATTAGAGAGAGGGGTGAGGGGTGAGGGATATTAGAGAGAGGGGGGTGAGGGATATTAGAGAGGGGGGGTGAGGGGGGTGAGGGATATTAGAGGGGGGTGAGGGGGTGAGGGATATTAGAGAGAGGGGTGATGGGGTGAGGGGGTGAGGGATATTAGAGAGAGGGGTGAGGGGGGTGACGGGTGAGGGATATTAGAGGGGTGAGGGGTGATGGATATTAGAGAGAGGGGTGAGGGGGTGAGGTGTGATGGATATTAGAGAGAGGGGTGAGGGGGTGAGGGTGAGGGATATTAGAGGGGGGGGTGATGGGTGAGGGATATTAGAGGGGGGGGTGATGGATATTAGAGAGAGGGGTGAGGGGTGAGGGGTGATGGATATTAGAGAGAGGGGTGAGGGGGTGAGTGGTGAGGGATATTAGAGGGGGGGGGGGGGGGTTGGTCCCTAGGAGTTTAATTTAAATCACTTAGAAGAAGTTTTGACATTTGTCAGCTTATTATTTCTGTTTGACCTACAACTTTAAATGCCTTTTAGTCACTTCCTGCTGCAAAGCATTTCTGTAAAGACTTTTACTGTTAAAAGCAATTAAGGAAGGTACCGGTTTCAGATGTGTATAGGGTTACATAGTGGTGTGTGTGGTGTGTGTGTGTGTGTGTGTGTGGAGTGCTCAGTACTAATTAATCCTTGGCTATAATTAAGCAGCTCTCTCTCTCTCTCTCTCTCTCTCTCTCTCTCTCTCTCTCTCTCTCTCTCTCTCTCTCTCTCTCTCTCTCTCTCTCTCTCTCTCTCTCTCTCTCTCCTCTCTGTCTCTCTCTTTCTCTATTTAAATCCTTCTTCCAAGCAGAGCTCAGCACCATAGACAATTTCACACTTCTTCACTCACAGAGCGCTCTCTACCTAACGCCCCATCAGTAACTCAGTCCAAAGACCATTAGTAGCAGATTGTAGTATACTGTAGTATTTACTGTAGTTTTTTGTAGGTTGTGGTATACTGACTGGGGTTGGAATAGATAGTTCAGAGGACTGGGGGTCTGAATGGAGAGTTCAGAGGACTGGGGTCTGAATGGATAGTTCAGAGGACTGGGGTCTGAATGGAGAGTTCAGAGGACTGGGGTCTGAATGGATAGTTCAGAGGACTGGGGTCTGAATGGAGAGTTCAGAGGACTGGGGTCTGAATGGAGAGTTCAGAGGACTGGGGGTCTGAATGGAGAGTTCAGAGGACTGGGGTCTGAATGGAGAGTTCAGAGGACTGGGGTCTGAATGTTGTTGTTATGGTGATACTATTTATCAACCTTTCTACCTGTTGTTGTTATGGTGATACTATTTATCAACCTTTCTACCTGTTGTTGTTATGGTGATACTATTTATCAACCTTTCTACCTGTTGTTATGGTGATACTATTTATCAACCTTTCTACCTGTTGTTGTCATGGTGATACTATTTATCAACCTTTCTACCTGTTGTTATGGTGATACTATTTATCAACCTTTCTACCTGTTGTTGTTATGGTGATACTATTTATCAACCTTTCTACCTGTTGTTATGGTGATACTATTTATCAACCTTTCTACCTGTTGTTGTTATGGTGATACTATTTATCAACCTTTCTACCTGTTGTTATGGTGATACTATTTATCAACCTTTCTACCTGTTGTTATGGTGATACTATTTATCAACCTTTCTACCTGTTGTTGTTATGGTGATACTATTTATCAACCTTTCTCCCTGTTGTTGTTATGTTGATACTATTTATCAACCTTTCTACCTGTTGTCATGGTGATACTATTTATCAATCTTTCTACCTGTTGTCATGGTGATACTATTTCTCAACCTTTCTACCTGTTGATATGGTGATACTATTTACCAACCTTTCTACCTGTTGTTATGGTGATACTATTTATCAACCTTTCTACCTGTTGTTGTTATGGTGATACTATTTATCAACCTTTCTAGCTGTTGTTATGGTGATACTATTTATCAACCTTTCTACCTGTTGTCATGGTGATACTATTTATCAACCTTTCTACCTGTTGTTGTTATGGTGATACTATTTATCAACCTTTCTACCTGTTGTCATGGTGATACTATTTATCAACCTTTCTACCTGTTGTTGTTATGGTGATACTATTTATCAACCTTTCTACCTGTTGTTGTTATGGTGATACTATTTATCAACCTTTCTACCTGTTGTTATGGTGATACTATTTATCAACCTTTCTACCTGTTGTTGTTATGGTGATACTATTTATCAACCTTTCTACCTGTTGTCATGGTGATACTATTTATCAACCTTTCTACCTGTTGTTGTTATGGTGATACTATTTATCAACCTTTCTACCTGTTGTTGTTATGGTGATACTATTTATCAACCTTTCTACCTGTTGTTATGGTGATACTATTTATCAACCTTTCTCCCTGTTGTTGTTATGTTGATACTATTTATCAACCTTTCTACCTGTTGTCATGGTGATACTATTTATCAATCTTTCTACCTGTTGTCATGGTGATACTATTTCTCAACCTTTCTACCTGTTGATATGGTGATACTATTTACCAACCTTTCTACCTGTTGTTATGGTGATACTATTTATCAACCTTTCTACCTGTTGTTATGGTGATACTATTTATCAACCTTTCTACCTGTTGTTGTTATGGTGATACTATTTATCAACCTTTCTACCTGTTGTTATGGTGATACTATTTATCAACCTTTCTACCTGTTGTTGTTATGGTGATACTATTTATCAACCTTTCTACCTGTTGTTATGGTGATACTATTTATCAACCTTTCTACCTGTTGTTGTCATGGTGATACTATTTATCAACCTTTCTACCTGTTGTTATGGTGATACTATTTAGCAACCTTTCTACCTGTTGTTATGGTGATACTATTTATCAATCTTTCTACCTGTTGTTGTTATGGTGATACTATTTATCAACCTTTCTACCTGTTGTTGTCATGGTGATACTATTTATCAACCTTTCTACCTGTTGTTGTTATGGTGATACTATTTATCAACCTTTCTACCTGTTGTTATGGTGATACTATTTATCAACCTTTCTACCTGTTGTTATGGTGATACTATTTATCAACCTTTCTACCTGTTGTTATGGTGATACTCTTTATCAACCTTTCTACCTGTTGTTATGGTGATACTCTTTATCAACCTTTCTACCTGTTGTTGTCATGGTGATACTATTTATAAACCTTTCTACCTGTTGTTATGGTGATACTATTTATCAACCTTTCTACCTGTTGTTATGGTGATACTATTTATCAACCTTTCTACCTGTTGTTATGGTGATACTATTTATCAACCTTTCTACCTGTTGTCATGGTGATACTATTTATCAACCTTTCTACCTGTTGTTGTTATGGTGATACTATTTATCAACCTTTCTAACTGTTGTTGTTATGGTGATACTATTTATCAACCTTTCTACCTGTTGTCATGGTGATACTATTTCTCAACCTTTCTACCTGTTGTTGTTATGGTGATACTATTTATCAACCTTTCTACCTGTTGTCATGGTGATACTATTTATCAACCTTTCTACCTGTTGTTGTCATGGTGATACTATTTATCAACCTTTCTACCTGTTGTTATGGTGATACTATTTATCAATCTTTCTACCTGTTATTGTTATGGTGATACTATTTATCAACCTTTCTACCTGTTGTTGTCATGGTGATACTATTTATCAACCTTTCTACCTGTTGTTGTTATGGTGATACTATTTATCAACCTTTCTACCTGTTGTTATGGTGATACTATTTATCAACCTTTCTACCTGTTGTTGTTATGGTGATACTATTTATCAACCTTTCTACCTGTTGTTGTTATGGTGATACTATTTATCAACCTTTCTACCTGTTGTTATGGTGATACTATTTATCAACCTTTCTACCTGTTGTCATGGTGATACTATTTATCAACCTTTCTACCTGTTGTTGTCATGGTGATACTATTTATCAACCTTTCTACCTGTTGTTATGGTGATACTATTTATCAACCTTTCTACCTGTTGTTATGGTGATACTATTTATCAACCTTTCTACCTGTTGTTATGGTGATACTATTTATCAACCTTTCTACCTGTTGTCATGGTGATACTATTTATCAACCTTTCTACATGTTGTTGTTATGGTGATACTATTTATCAATCTTTCTACCTGTTGTCATGGTGATACTATTTATCAACCTTTCTACCTGTTGTTATGGTGATACTATTTATCAACCTTTCTACCTGTTGTTGTTATGGTGATACTATTTATCAACCTTTCTACCTGTTGTCATGGTGATACTATTTATCAACCTTTCTACCTGTTGTTGTCATGGTGATACTATTTATCAACCTTTCTACCTGTTGTTATGGTGATACTATTTATCAATCTTTCTACCTGTTGTTGTTATGGTGATACTATTTATCAACCTTTCTACCTGTTGTTGTTATGGTGATACTATTTATCAACCTTTCTACCTGTTGTTATGGTGATACTATTTATCAACCTTTCTACCTGTTGTTATGGTGATACTATTTATCAACCTTTCTACCTGTTGTTGTTATGGTGACACTATTTATCAACCTTTCTACCTGTTGTTGTTATGGTGATACTATTTATCAACCTTTCTACCTGTTGTTGTTATGGTGATACTATTTATCAATCTTTCTACCTGTTGTTATGGTGATACTATTTATCAACCTTTCTACCTGTTGTTGTTATGGTGATACTATTTATCAACCTTTCTACCTGTTGTTGTTATGGTGATACTATTTATCAACCTTTCTACCTGTTGTTATGGTGATACTATTTATCAACCTTTCTACCTGTTGTTATGGTGATCATATTTATCAACCTTTCTACCTGTTGTTGTTATGGTGATACTATTTATCAACCTTTCTACCTGTTGTTATGGTGATACTATTTATCAACCTTTCTACCTGTTGTTGTTATGGTGATACTATTTATCAACCTTTCTCCCTGTTGTTATGGTGATACTATTTACCAACCTTTCTACCTGTTGTTATGGTGATACTATTTATCAACCTTTCTACCTGTTGTTGTTATGGTGATACTATTTATCAACCTTTCTACCTGTTGTTGTTATGGTGATACTATTTATCAACCTTTCTACCTGTTGTTATGGTGATACTATTTATCAACCTTTCTACCTGTTGTTGTTATGGTGATACTATTTATCAACCTTTCTCCCTGTTGTTATGGTGATACTATTTATCAACCTTTCTACCTGTTGTTATGGTGATACTATTTATCAACCTTTCTACCTGTTGTTATGGTGATACTATTTATCAACCTTTCTACCTGTTGTTATGGTGATACTATTTATCAACCTTTCTACCTGTTGTTATGGTGATACTATTTATCAACCTTTCTACCTGTTGTTATGGTGATACTATTTATCAACCTTTCTACCTGTTGTTGTTATGGTGATACTATTTATCAACCTTTCTACCTGTTGTTATGGTGATACTATTTATCAACCTTTCTACCTGTTGTTGTTATGGTGATACTATTTATCAACCTTTCTACCTGTTGTTGTTATGGTGATACTATTTATCAATCTTTCTACCTGTTGTTATGGTGATACTATTTATCAACCTTTCTACCTGTTGTTATGGTGATACTATTTATCAACCTTTCTACCTGTTGTTGTTATGGTGATACTATTTATCAACCTTTCTCCCTGTTGTTGTTATGGTGATACTATTTATCAACCTTTCTACCTGTTGTCATGGTGATACTATTTATCAACCTTTCTACCTGTTGTTGTGGTGATGCTATTTATCAACCTTTCTACCTGTTGTCATGGTGATACTACTGGATGCTGTTTTTCATAGAGCCCTTCGTTTTATCACAGGAGACATTTTGATTCCTCATCACTGTATTCTTTACCAAAAGGTTGTCTGGACCTTTTTAAAGTCACGTAGATCACATCATTACTCTCTTTAATGTTTACAAAGCCCTGCTCCACAAACTTCCGACTTACCTAACATCACTGGTAAGTATTTCAAGTTATCGAACCAGTTCAAACCAGTTGGGTAACTCTGGGGACTAAAGTCACATAACGTACCAATGAGACAATATTGCTGTTATAATGTTTATCCAGTGTCTCTCTGCATTTCAAATCAAATCAAATGTATTTATATAGCCCTTCTTACATCAGCTGATGTCTCAAAGTGCTGTACAGAAACCCAGCCTAAAACCCCCCAAACAGCAAGCAATGCAGGTGTAGAAGCACGGTGGCTAGGAAAAACTCCCTAGGAAAAACTCCCTAGAAAGGCCAAGAACCTAGGAAGAAATCTAGAGAGGAACCAGGCTATGAGGGGTGGCCAGTCCTCTTCTGGCTGTGCCGGGTAGAGATTATAACAGAACATGGCCAAGATGTTCAAATGTTCATAAATGACCAGCATGGTCAAATAATAATAATCACAGTGGTTGTCGAGGGTGCAACAGGTCAGCACCTCAGGAGTAAAATGTCAGTTGGCTTTTCATAGCCGATCATTGATCTAAAGTCACATAACCTTGCTCCCTCTGCTAGAGGACTTCCTCTTTGTGTACGTGACTGACTCATGGATCTGGACTTACAGCCAAATGCACATCCTGTTATTTAAGAAGTCGACTGAACTCAACTGTGAGAGACGAGCAAGACAAATGGTTTCGGTTCCTTTTATAAACAATGTCACGACAATGAACATGTAGACGGTACATCCCTCTGACAGGACAGAGGACAACAACACTGTATGTAGAGAGGACAGAGGACAACAACACTGTATGTAGAGAGGACAACAACACTGTATGTAGAGAGGACAACAACACTGTATGTAGAGAGGACAACAACACTGTATGTAGAGAGGACAACAACACTGTATGTAGAGAGGACAACAACACTATGTAGAGAGGACAGAGGACAACAACACTGTATGTAGAGAGGACAGAGGACAACAACACTGTATATAGAGAGGACAGAGGACAACAACACTGTATGTAGATGGTACATCCCTCTAACCGAACATTATGAAGGACAGAGGACAACAACACTGTATGTAGATGGTACATCCCAGGGCAGGGTACAGTACAGTATTAGGGGGTCTGTTTGGTAAGGACAGGGCAGGGCAGGGCAGGGCAGGGTCAGGGCAGGGCAGGGTCAGTACAGTATTAGGGGTCTGTTTGGTAAGGGCAGGGTCAGTACAGTATTAGGGGTCTGTTTGGTCAGGGCAGGGTACAGTACAGTATTAAGGGGTCTGTTTGGTAAGGGCAGGGCAGGGTCAGTACAGTATTAGCCTGGAGCACTGTAGAGCCGCCCATAGAGGTAGTGCACTACTTTAGACCAGGGCCCATAGGGGTAGTGCACTACTTTAGACCAGGGCCCATAGAGGTAGTGCACTACTTTAGACCAGGGCCCATAGTGGTAGTGCACTACTTTAGACCAGGGGTAGTGCACTACTTTAGACCAGGGCCCATAGGGGTAGTGCACTACTTTAGACCAGGGCCCATAGGGGTAGTGCACTACTTTAGACCAGGGCCCATAGGGGTAGTGCACTACTTTAGACCAGGGCCCATAGGGGTAGTGCACTACTTTAGACCAGGGCCCATAGGGGTAGTGCACTACTTTAGACCAGGGCCCATAGGGGTAGTGTACTACTTTAGACCAGGGCCCATAGTGGTAGTGCACTACTTTAGACCAGGGCCCATAGGGGTAGTGAACTACTTTAGACCAGGGCCCATAGGGGTAGTGCACTACTTTAGACCAGGGCCCATAGGGGTAGTGCACTACTTTAGACCAGGGCCCATAGTGGTAGTGCACTACTTTAGACCAGGGCCCATAGGGGTAGTGCACTACTTTAGACCAGGGGTAGTGCACTACTTTAGACCAGGGCCCATAGGGGTAGTGCACTACTTTAGACCAGGGCCCATAGGGGTAGTGCACTACTTTAGACCAGGGCCTATAAGGGTAGTGCACTACTTTAGACCAGGGCCCATAGGGGTAGTGCACTACTTTAGACCAGGGCCCATAGGGGTAGTGCACTACTTTAGACCAGGGCCTATAAGGGTAGTGCACTACTTTAGACCAGGGCCCATAGGGGTAGTGAACTACTTTAGACCAGGGCCCATAGGGGTAGTGCACTACTTTAGACCAGGGCCCATAGGGGTAGTGCACTACTTTAGACCAGGGCCCATAGGGGTAGTGCACTACTTTAGACCAGGGCCCATAGTGGTAGTGCACTACTTTAGACCAGGGCCCATAGGGGTAGTGCACTACTTTAGACCAGGGCCCATAGGGGTAGTGCACTACTTTAGACCAGGGCCCATAGGGGTAGTGCACTACTTTAGACCAGGGGTAGTGCACTACTTTAGACCAGGGCCCATAGGGGTAGTGCACTACTTTAGACCAGGGCCTATAAGGGTAGTGCACTACTTTAGACCAGGGCCCATAGGGGTAGTGCACTACTTTAGACCAGGGCCCATAGGGGTAGTGCACTACTTTAGACCAGGGCCCATAGAGGTAGTGCACTACTTTAGACCAGGGCCCATAGGGGTAGTGCACTACTTTAGACCAGGGCCCATAGGGGTAGTGTACTACTTTAGACCAGGGCCCATAGGGTTAGTGCACTACTTTAGACCAGGGCCCATAGAGGTAGTGCACTACTTTAGACCAGGGCCCATAGGGGTAGGGGCACTACTTTAGACCAGGGCCCATAGGGGTAGTGCACTACTTTAGACCAGGGGTAGTGCACTACTTTAGACCAGGGCCCATAGAGGTAGTGCACTACTTTAGACCAGGACCTATAAGGGTAGTGCACTACTTTAGACCAGGGCCCATAGGGGTAGTGCACTACTTTAGACCAGGGCCCATAGGGGTAGTGCACTACTTTAGACCAGGGCCCATAGGGGTAGTGCACTACTTTAGACCAGGGCCCATAGGGGTAGTGCACTACTTTAGACCAGGGCCTATAAGGGTAGTGCACTACTTTAGACCAGGGCCCATAGGGGTAGTGCACTACTTTAGACCAGGGCCCATAGGGGTAGTGCACTACTTTAGACCAGGGTCCATAGGGGTAGTGCACTACTTTAGACCAGGGTCCATAGGGGTAGTGCACTACTTTAGACCAGGGCCCATAGGGGTAGTGCACTACTTTAGACCAGGGCCCATAGGGGTAGTGCACTACTTTAGACCAGGGGTAGTGCACTACTTTAGACCAGGGCCCATAGGGGTAGTGCACTACTTTAGACCAGGGCCCATAGGGGTAGTGCACTACTTTAGACCAGGGGTAGTGCACTACTTTAGACCAGGGTCCATAGGGGTAGTGCACTACTTTAGACCAGGGTCCATAGGGGTAGTGCACTACTTTAGACCAGGGCCCATAGGGGTAGTGTACTACTTTAGACCAGG
The DNA here is from genome assembly GCF_905237065.1 of Salmo salar. NCBI lineage: Eukaryota > Metazoa > Chordata > Actinopteri > Salmoniformes > Salmonidae > Salmo > Salmo salar. The sequence continues at coordinate 86,159,490 of NC_059458.1, read as the reverse complement.
GCCCATAGGGGTAGTGCACTACTTTAGACCAGGGCCCATAGGGGTAGTGCACTACTTTAGACCAGGGCCCATAGGGGTAGTGCACTACTTTAGACCAGGGTCCATAGGGGTAGGGGAATAGGGTAGGGGACATAGGCCAGGTTAATGTTTCAGTGTTCCCTCCTGTTATTGAACTCGTCACACAAAGATTCCTTTAGAACCGATGGAAATAAAACAAGGATCATTAACTTCAGCTCAACAGATCGATTCTGTTTAGTTTAAACTGCTCAACCCATTTCCCTTCGGACAACGACAGAGACGGCCATTGTTTTCCTGAAGCGAAACTCGTTCTCTTTCCTTTGGAAATCAATAACTTGCTGACATCATATAACATTATTAATACATTAGCCATTTGTGAGACTTAGATAATTTATTTGATGATACATCAGTAGCAATACAAGGATATAACATCTGTAGAAGAGACAGGAATGCTTATGGGGGAGGTGTTGCTGTATATATTCAGAGCCATATCCCTGTAATACTTAGAGAAGATCTTATGTCAAGTGTTATTGAAGTGTTGTGGTTGCAGGTTCACTTGGCACAGCTAAAGCCTTTTGTTTTGGGGTGTTTTTATAGGCCACCAAGCGCTAACAGTCAGTATCTAAATAATATGTGTCAAATGCTTGATAGTGTGTATGTGATGTAAACAGAGAGGTCTACTTTCTTGAGGACCTGAATATTGACTGGTTTTCATCAAGCTGTCCGCTCAAGAGGAAGCTTCTCGCTGTAACCGGTGCCTGTAATCTGGTTCAGGTTATTCATCAACCTACCAGGGTGTTTACAAACACTACAGGAACAAGATCATCCACATGTATCAATCACATTGTTACCTAATACTGTAGAACTTTGTTCTGAAGCTGTGTCCGCACCCATTGGATGCAGTGATCACAATTTGTATTTATTTTTTATTTCACCTTTATTTAACCAGGGTAGGCTAGTTGAGAACAAGAATAAAGCAAAGCAGTTTGACAACATACAACAACACAGAGTTACACATCGAATAAACAAACATACAGTCAATAATGCAGTAGAAAAAGTATATATACAGTGTGTGCAAATGAGGTGAGATAAGGGAGGTAAAGGCAATAAATAGGCCATGGTGGCGAAGTAATTACATTATAGCAATTAAACACTGGAATGGTAGAATGTGCAGAAGATGAGTGTGCAAGTAGAGATACTGGGGTGCAAAGGAGCAAGATAAATAAATAAATACAGTATGGGGATGAGGTAGGTAGATAGATGGGCTGTTTACAGATGGGCTATGTACAGGTGCAGTGATCAGTGAGCTGCTCTGACAGCTGGTGCTTAAAGCTAGTGAGGGAGATATGAGTCTCCAGCTTCAGTGATTTTTGCAGTTCGTTCCAGTCATTGGCAGCAGAGAACCGGAAGGAAAGGCGGCCAAAGGAGGAATTGGCTTTGGGGGTGACCAGAGAGATATACCTGCTGGAGCGCGTGCTACTGGTGGGTGCTGCTACGGTGACCAGCGAGCTGAGATAAGGCGATATAGTGGCTATATCCAGGAAAGCCAAAGTTCCAACCGCTGGGCCTAAAATAGTGTATAAGAGATTATACACAACAGATTTAACTGGGACTCTTATGTGAATGATGTTAAAAAATATTTGTTTGATCTGATGTGATTAATGAGGAGCATCCAGACGCTACACTTTATGAATATATGAAATTGCTTCTTCCAATTATTGATAAACATTATCGATAAACACATGCACCTGTTATGAAACTGACTGTTGGAACTGTTAAGGCTCCATGGATTGATGAGGAACTGAAAAAACGGTTTGGTTGAAAGAGATGGGGGGCAACAGGAAGTGGCTAACATGTCTGGCTGTACATTTGACTGGCTGACTTACTTGCAAATTGAGAAATGATGAGACTCAACTCAACAAATAGAAGAAGAAACTGTATTTTGAAGCCAAGATCAATGATAGAAAGAATGATGGGAAAAAAACTTAGAAGTACTTTTAAATGAAATTATGAGCAGAACGACAAATTCAACTCCATCGTTCACCCAATCAGATGGCTTATTCATCACGAAACCGTTTGATTGGTCTAATGATTACTTCATCGGCAAAATGGGCAAACTTTGACAGGAAATGCCAACAATGAACAGCGAGCCATCGTACTCATGCATAAAAATAAATAAAATGATGAAAGAAAAGCAAGTTTGAATTTTGTAAAGTTAGTGTGGGACAGGTGGATTTTTTTGTTGTTGTTTTGTTATCAATCAACAATGACAAACCTCCTGGCATTGACAACTTAGATGGAGAGCTACTGAGGACGGTATCTGACTCTATAGCCACTCCTATCTGTCATATCTTTAATCTGAGCCCAGAGGAAAGTCTTTGTCCTCAGGCCTGGAGGGAAGACAAAGTCATTTCGCCACCCAAGAGTGGTAAAGCGGCCTTTTACCGGTTCTAACAGCAGACCTATCAGCATTGCTGCCAGCTCTTAGCAAACTGTTAAAAAAAAAGGATAAAGAAAGGCGTTTGACCAAATACCAATGCTATTTCTAAGCAAACAAATGAACAACTGATTTTCTTATAGAGAAGGGAACTCGACATGTACTGCACCGACACAGATGACTGATGATCGGTTCAAAGAACTTGATAATAAGCAGATTGTTAGAGCCGTACCGTTAGATTTCAGTGCTGTCACGTCCTGGCCAGTATATAAGGTTAATTGTTTTGTAGTTTGGTCAGGGCGTGGCAGGGGGTATTTGTTTTATGTGGTTCGGGGTGTTGTGTTTGTGTAAAGGGTGTTTGATTTAGTAATTCCGGGTTTTGGTTTATGTTTAGTTAATTCTATGGTTAGTCTAGTGTGTGTGTTTCTATGTTTGGTTGATTGGGGTTGGGACTCTCAGTTGAAGGCAGGTGTTGTCTATCTGCCTTTGATTGAGAGTCCCATATATTAGGGTGTGTTTGTGTGTGTTATTTGTGGGTGATTGTTCTGTGTGTAAGCCGTATGCTTTACCAGACTGTTTGTAGTTGTTCGTTTCGTTTCGTTTTTGTTATTTTGTATGTTCATTTTTGTAGTTAATAAAAATCAAGATGAGCATTCACGTACCTGCTGCGTATTGGTCCTCCTTCACCGACGACAACCGTGACAAGTGCAGCCCGTTGACGTTACTGTAACGGGCTGCGTGAGGATTAGACCAAGGTGCAGCGGGGACCTGTATACTCATCATCTTTATTTCATTTAAAACAACGAACGCCACTAAACAGTCCTGTCAGGTGCTACAGACACAATACAGGAGACAGCTACCCACCAACCCCCATAGCACAAACACCCCCTATACAATAGGACCTTCAATCAGAGGCAACGAGGAACAGCCGCCTCCAATTGAAGGCCAAATCAACAAACCCTAAACATAGAAGTAGAAAAACTAGACTGAACATAGAAAAACGCTAACCTAGAACATAGACCAACAAACCCCGAACCACTCTAAACAAACACCCCTCTTACATAAGCGCATAGCCCAACAAACCCCGAACCACTCTAAACAAACACCCTCTGCCACGTCCTGACCAAACTACAATAACAAATAACCCCCTTTACTGGCCAGGACGTGACAGATATTGACCTTAACTTGTTGCTGAGAAACAATGTATGTGCTACGGATTTTCAACCTTCAGCCGTATCGTGGATTCAGAGAAATATCTCTTTCTAATAGAACTCAGACGGTTTCTTTTAATGGAAACTTCTCTAATGTCAAACATGTCTGACTTTAAAAATAAATTTTAAAAAATGTTTTTTTTTTTTTTTAAACAGAAACTGTGACTGTACTATAAACGCAGGTAGCCTACTTTCTCAAGTGATCAGATTAAAACATCGTTACTGGTTGTGTTTCATGTCACAACAAAATGGAATATATATATATATATTTTTTTTTACAGTTCAATTCTGTCTTTACTATTAGACTCGTATTTACGATTGATTTTTGAAAGTCCCGCCTCCCGAATTTCACGGTATAATTCACACTCTGGCTCACAGTCACAGCCACAGTCACAGCCACAGCCACAGCCACAGCCACAGTCACAGCCACAGTCAGTCACAGCCACAGCCACAGCCACAGCCACAGTCACAGCCGCAGTCACAGTCACAGCCACAGCCACAGCCACAGTCACAGCCACAGACACAGTCACAGTCACAGCCACAGTCACAGCCACAGTCACAGCCACAGTCGCAGTCACAGCCACAGTCACAGTCACAGCCACAGCCGCAGCCGCAGCCACAGTCACAGTCACAGCCACAGTCACAGCCACAGTCACAGCCACAGTCACAGTCACAGTCACAGCCACAGCCACAGTCACAGTCACAGCCACAGACACAGTCACAGTCACAGCCGCAGTCACAGTCACAGCCGCAGTCACAGTCACAACCACAGTCACAGCCACAGCCACAGTCACAGCCACAGACACAGTCACAGTCACAGTCACAGCCACAGCCACAGTCACAGCCACAGACACAGCCACAGTCACAGTCACAGCCACAGACACAGTCACAGTCACAGCCACAGTCACAGCCACAGTCACAGTCACAGCCACAGCCACAGTCACAGTCACAGCCACAGATACAGTCACAGCCGCAGTCACAGCCACAGCCACAGTCAGTCACAGCCACAGCCACAGCCACAGTCACAGCCACAGCCACAGCCACAGCCACAGCCACAGTCACAGCCACAGCCACAGCCACAGTCACAGCCACAGCCACAGTCACAGCTAGCGTTTGGATCAGGATCCATGTACTAAGGTAAGAGTTTCTGTTCCTCATAATGTACATTTGGATAAACACTTGTATTTATCCTGGTTTTTATTCTGAACTGACCCTGCGCGCCACACACACACACACACACACACACACACACACACACACACACACACACACACACACACACACACACACACACACACACCAGAGAGAACAATGTCCAGGCAGCACCCAGGCTAAGGCTGTAACATGTTCAAGGTCTTAGCATAACAGCTATTCTCACACCATTCCCTCATCAGATAGCTATGCCAACCGCCGGCCACGCGGGCTATACCATCCACAGAGGCCAGAGAGGTGGCTGATGGGTATGTGGACTGTGTCAGTCCTGGGCTATACCCTCCACAGAGGCCAGAGAGGTGGCTGATGGGTATGTGGACTGTGTCAGTCCTGGGCTATACCATCCGCAGAGGCCAGAGAGGTGGCTGATGGGTATGTGGACTGTGTCAGTCCTGGGCTATACCATCCGCAGAGGCCAGAGAGGTGGCTGATGGGTATGTGAACTGTGTCAGTCCCAGAAGAGAAAATGTTGACATACGAGAGTCTCAGGTAGCCAACTAAAACCCTCCCTCCATCCTTACTCTCTCCCTCCCTCCCTCCCTCTTCCCCTCTCTCCCTCCCTCCCTCCCTCCCTCCCTCTTCCCCTCTCTCCCTCCCTCCATCCTTACTCTCTCCCTCCCTCCCTCCCTCCCTCCCTCCCTCCCTCCCTCCCTCCCTCCCTCCCTCCCTCCCTCCCTCCTCATGTTGTTCCAGAATAACTCTGGTAATGTTGAGCAGGTCATGTTGTTCCAGAATAACTCTGGTAATGTTGAGCAGGTCATGTTGTTCCAGAATAACTCTGGTAGTGTTGAGCAGGTCATGTTGTTCCAGAATAACTCTGGTAGTGTTGAGCAGGTCATGTTGTTCCAGAATAACTCTGGTAATGTTGAGCAGGTCATGTTGTTCCAGAATACCTCTGGTAGTGTTGAGCAGGTCATGTTGTTCCAGAATACCTCTGGTAGTGTTGAGCAGGTCATGTTGTTCCAGAATAACTCTGGTAATGTTGAGCAGGTCATGTTGTTCCAGAATAACTCTGGTAGTGTTGAGCAGGTCATGTTGTTCCAGAATACCTCTGGTAATGTTGAGCAGGTCATGTTGTTCCAGAATAACTCTGGTAATGTTGAGCAGGTCATGTTGTTCCAGAATAACTCTGGTAATGTTGAGCAGGTCATGTTGTTCCAGAATAACTCTGGTAATGTTGAGCAGGTCATGTTGTTCCAGAATAACTCTGGTAATGTTGAGCAGGTCATGTTGTTCCAGAATAACTCTGGTAGTGTTGAGCAGGTCATGTTGTTCCAGAATAACTCTGGTATTGTTGAGCAGGTCATGTTGTTCCAGAATAACTCTGGTAGTGTTGAGCAGGTCATGTTGTTCCAGAATAACTCTGGTAATGTTGAGCAGGTCTTGTTGTTCCAGAATAACTCTGGTAATGTTGAGCAGGTCATGTTGTTCCAGAATAACTCTGGTAATGTTGAGCAGGTCATGTTGTTCCAGAATACCTCTGGTAGTGTTGAGCAGGTCATGTTGTTCCAGAATAACTCTGGTAATGTTGAGCAGGTCATGTTGTTCCAGAATAACTCTGGTAGTGTTGAGCAGGTCATGTTGTTCCAGAATAACTCTGGTAGTGTTGAGCAGGTCATGTTGTTCCAGAATACCTCTGGTAGTGTTGAGCAGGTCATGTTGTTCCAGAATACCTCTGGTAATGTTGAGCAGGTCATGTTGTTCCAGAATAACTCTGGTAATGTTGAGCAGGTCATGTTGTTCCAGAATAACTCTGGTATTGTTGAGCAGGTCATGTTGTTCCAGAATAACTCTGGTAGTGTTGAGCAGGTCATGTTGTTCCAGAATACCTCTGGTAGTGTTGAGCAGGTCATGTTGTTCCAGAATACCTCTGGTAATGTTGAGCAGGTCATGTTGTTCCAGAATAACTCTGGTAATGTTGAGCAGGTCATGTTGTTCCACAATGACTCTGGTAATGTTGAGCAGGTCATGTTGTTCCAGAATAACTCTGGTAATGTTGAGCAGGTCATGTTGTTCCAGAATAACTCTGGTAATGTTGAGCAGGTCATGTTGTTCCAGAATAACTCTGGTAATGTTGAGCAGGTCATGTTGTTCCAGAATAACTCTGGTAGTGTTGAGCAGGTCATGTTGTTCCAGAATAACTCTGGTAGTGTTGAGCAGGTCATGTTGTTCCAGAATAACTCTGGTAGTGTTGAGCAGGTCATGTTGTTCCAGAATAACTCTGGTAATGTTGAGCAGGTCATGTTGGACCAGAGAGAGATGGTCTGTTGTTCCAGAATAACTCTGGTAATGTTGAGCAGGTCATGTTGTTTCAGAATAACTCTGGTAGTGTTGAGCAGGTCATGTTGTTCCAGAATAACTCTGGTAGTGTTGAGCAGGTCATGTTGTTCCAGAATACCTCTGGTAATGTTGAGCAGGTCATGTTGTTCCAGAATACCTCTGGTAATGTTGAGCAGGTCATGTTGGACCAGAGAGAGATGGTCTGTTGTTCCAGAATAACTCTGGTAATGTTGAGCAGGTCATGTTGTTTCAGAATAACTCTGGTAGTGTTGAGCAGGTCATGTTGTTCCAGAATAACTCTGGTAATGTTGAGCAGGTCATGTTGTTCCAGAATAACTCTGGTAATGTTGAGCAGGTCATGTTGTTCCAGAATACCTCTGGTAGTGTTGAGCAGGTCATGTTGTTCCAGAATAACTCTGGTAGTGTTGAGCAGGTCATGTTGTTCCAGAATAACTCTGGTAGTGTTGAGCAGGTCATGTTGTTCCAGAATAACTCTGGTAGTGTTGAGCAGGTCATGTTGTTCCAGAATACCTCTGGTAATGTTGAGCAGGTCATGTTGGACCAGAGAGAGATGGTCTGTTGTTCCAGAATAACTCTGGTAATGTTGAGCAGGTCATGTTGTTCCAGAATAACTCTGGTAATGTTGAGCAGGTCATGTTGTTCCAGAATAACTCTGGTAATGTTGAGCAGGTCATGTTGTTCCAGAATAACTCTGGTAATGTTGAGCAGGTCATGTTGTTCCAGAATAACTCTGGTAATGTTGAGCAGGTCATGTTGTTCCAGAATAACTCTGGTAATGTTGAGCAGGTCATGTTGTTCCAGAATAACTCTGGTAATGTTGAGCAGGTCATGTTGTTCCAGAATAACTCTGGTAGTGTTGAGCAGGTCATGTTGTTCCAGAATAACTCTGGTAATGTTGAGCAGGTCATGTTGTTCCAGAATAACTCTGGTAATGTTGAGCAGGTCATGTTGTTCCAGAATAACTCTGGTAGTGTTGAGCAGGTCATGTTGTTCCAGAATAACTCTGGTAGTGTTGAGCAGGTCATGTTGTTCCAGAATTACTCTGGTAGTGTTGAGCAGGTCATGTTGTTCCAGAATAACTCTGGTAGTGTTGAGCAGGTCATGTTGTTCCAGAATAACTCTGGTAATGTTGAGCAGGTCATGTTGTTCCAGAATAACTCTGGTAATGTTGAGCAGGTCATGTTGTTCCAGAATAACTCTGGTAATGTTGAGCAGGTCATGTTGTTCCAGAATAACTCTGGTAGTGTTGAGCAGGTCATGTTGTTCCAGAATAACTCTGGTATTGTTGAGCAGGTCATGTTGTTCCAGAATAACTCTGGTAGTGTTGAGCAGGTCATGTTGTTCCAGAATACCTCTGGTAATGTTGAGCAGGTCATGTTGTTCCAGAATACCTCTGGTAATGTTGATCAGGTCATGTTGTTCCAGAATAACTCTGGTAATGTTGAGCAGGTCATGTTGTTCCAGAATAACTCTGGTAATGTTGAGCAGGTCATGTTGTTCCAGAATAACTCTGGTAATGTTGAGCAGGTCATGTTGTTCCAGAATACCTCTGGTAATGTTGAGCAGGTCATGTTGTTCCAGAATACCTCTGGTAATGTTGAGCAGGTCATGTTGTTCCAGAATAACTCTGGTAGTGTTGAGCAGGTCATGTTGTTCCAGAATACCTCTGGTAATGTTGAGCAGGTCATGTTGTTCCAGAATACCTCTGGTAATGTTGAGCAGGTCATGTTGTTCCAGAATACCTCTGGTAATGTTGAGCAGGTCTTGTTGTTCCAGAATAACTCTGGTAATGTTGAGCAGGTCATGTTGTTCCAGAATACCTCTGGTAATGTTGAGCAGGTCATGTTGTTCCAGAATACCTCTGGTAGTGTTGAGCAGGTCATGTTGTTCCAGAATAACTCTGGTAATGTTGAGCAGGTCATGTTGTTCCAGAATACCTCTGGTAATGTTGAGCAGGTCATGTTGTTCCAGAATACCTCTGGTAATGTTGAGCAGGTCATGTTGTTCCAGAATAACTCTGGTAATGTTGAGCAGGTCATGTTGTTCCACAATAACTCTGGTATTGTTGAGCAGGTCATGTTGTTCCAGAATACCTCTGGTAATGTTGAGCAGGTCATGTTGTTCCAGAATACCTCTGGTAGTGTTGAGCAGGTCATGTTGTTCCAGAATACCTCTGGTAATGTTGAGCAGGTCATGTTGTTCCAGAATAACTCTGGTAATGTTGAGCAGGTCATGTTGTTCCACAATAACTCTGGTATTGTTGAGCAGGTCATGTTGTTCCAGAATAACTCTGGTAATGTTGAGCAGGTCATGTTGTTCCAGAATAACTCTGGTAGTGTTGAGCAGGTCATGTTGTTCCAGAATAACTCTGGTAATGTTGAGCAGGTCATGTTGTTCCAGAATAACTCCTGTAATGTTGAGCAGGTCATGTTGTTCCAGAATACCTCTGGTAATGTTGAGCAGGTCATGTTGTTCCAGAATACCTCTGGTAGTGTTGAGCAGGTCATGTTGTTCCAGAATAACTCTGGTAGTGTTGAGCAGGTCATGTTGTTCCAGAATAACTCTGGTAATGTTGAGCAGGTCATGTTGTTCCAGAATACCTCTGGTAGTGTTGAGCAGGTCATGTTGTTCCAGAATAACTCTGGTAATGTTGAGCAGGTCATGTTGTTCCAGAATATCTCTGGTAATGTTGAGCAGGTCATGTTGTTCCAGAATAACTCTGGTAATGTTGAGCAGGTCATGTTGTTCCAGAATACCTCTGGTAATGTTGAGCAGGTCATGTTGTTCCAGAATAACTCTGGTAGTGTTGAGCAGGTCATGTTGTTCCAGAATAACTCTGGTAGTGTTGAGCAGGTCATGTTGTTCCAGAATACCTCTGGTAATGTTGAGCAGGTCATGTTGTTCCAGAATACCTCTGGTAATGTTGAGCAGGTCATGTTGTTCCAGAATACCTCTGGTAATGTTGAGCAGGTCATGTTGTTCCAGAATAACTCTGGTAATGTTGAGCAGGTCATGTTGTTCCAGAATAACTCTGGTAGTGTTGAGCAGGTCATGTTGTTCCAGAATAACTCTGGTAATTTTGAGCAGGTCATGTTGTTCCACAATGACTCTGGTAATGTTGAGCAGGTCATGTTGTTCCAGAATAACTCTGGTAATTTTGAGCAGGTCATGTTGTTCCAGAATAACTCTGGTAATGTTGAGCAGGTCATGTTGTTCCAGAATAACTCTGGTAATGTTGAGCAGGTCATGTTGTTCCAGAATAACTCTGGTAGTGTTGAGCAGGTCATGTTGTTCCAGAATAACTCTGGTAGTGTTGAGCAGGTCATGTTGTTCCAGAATACCTCTGGTAATGTTGAGCAGGTCATGTTGTTCCAGAATAACTCTGGTAATGTTGAGCAGGTCATGTTGTTCCAGAATAACTCTGGTAATGTTGAGCAGGTCATGTTGTTCCAGAATAACTCTGGTAGTGTTGAGCAGGTCATGTTGTTCCAGAATAACTCTGGTAATGTTGAGCAGGTCATGTTGTTCCAGAATACCTCTGGTAATGTTGAGCAGGTCATGTTGTTCCAGAATACCTCTGGTAATGTTGAGCAGGTCATGTTGTTCCAGAATACCTCTGGTAATGTTGAGCAGGTCATGTTGTTCCAGAATAACTCTGGTAATGTTGAGCAGGTCATGTTGTTCCACAATGACTCTGGTAATGTTGAGCAGGTCATGTTGTTCCAGAATAACTCTGGTAATGTTGAGCAGGTCATGTTGTTCCACAATGACTCTGGTAATGTTGAGCAGGTCATGTTGTTCCAGAATACCTCTGGTAATGTTGAGCAGGTCATGTTGTTCCAGAATAACTCTGGTAATGTTGAGCAGGTCATGTTGTTCCAGAATACCTCTGGTAGTGTTGAGCAGGTCATGTTGTTCCAGAATAACTCTGGTAATGTTGAGCAGGTCATGTTGTTCCAGAATAACTCTGGTAATGTTGAGCAGGTCATGTTGTTCCAGAATAACTCTGGTAATGTTGAGCAGGTCATGTTGTTCCAGAATAACTCTGGTAATGTTGAGCAGGTCATGTTGTTCCAGAATACCTCTGGTAATGTTGAGCAGGTCATGTTGTTCCAGAATACCTCTGGTAATGTTGAGCAGGTCATGTTGTTCCAGAATAACTCCTGTAATGTTGAGCAGGTCATGTTGTTCCAGAATACCTCTGGTAATGTTGAGCAGGTCATGTTGTTCCAGAATAACTCTGGTAATGTTGAGCAGGTCATGTTGTTCCAGAATAACTCCTGTAATGTTGAGCAGGTCATGTTGTTCCAGAATACCTCTGGTAATGTTGAGCAGGTCATGTTGTTCCAGAATAACTCTGGTAGTGTTGAGCAGGTCATGTTGTTCCAGAATAACTCTGGTAATGTTGAGCAGGTCATGTTGTTCCACAATGACTCTGGTAATGTTGAGCAGGTCATGTTGTTCCAGAATAACTCTGGTAATGTTGAGCAGGTCATGTTGTTCCAGAATACCTCTGGTAGTGTTGAGCAGGTCATGTTGTTCCAGAATAACTCTGGTAATGTTGTGCAGGTCATGTTGTTCCAGAATAACTCCTGTAATGTTGAGCAGGTCATGTTGTTCCAGAATACCTCTGGTAATGTTGAGCAGGTCATGTTGTTCCAGAATAACTCTGGTAATGTTGAGCAGGTCATGTTGTTCCAGAATAACTCTGGTAATGTTGAGCAGGTCATGTTGTTCCAGAATAACTCCTGTAATGTTGAGCAGGTCATGTTGTTCCAGAATACCTCTGGTAATGTTGAGCAGGTCATGTTGTTCCAGAATAACTCTGGTAATGTTGAGCAGGTCATGTTGTTCCAGAATAACTCTGGTAATGTTGAGCAGGTCATGTTGTTCCAGAATACCTCTGGTAATGTTGAGCAGGTCATGTTGTTCCAGAATAACTCTGGTAATGTTGAGCAGGTCATGTTGTTCCAGAATAACTCTGGTAATGTTGAGCAGGTCATGTTGTTCCAGAATAACTCTGGTAATGTTGAGCAGGTCATGTTGTTCCACAATGACTCTGGTAATGTTGAGCAGGTCATGTTGTTCCAGAATAACTCTGGTAATGTTGAGCAGGTCATGTTGTTCCAGAATACCTCTGGTAATGTTGAGCAGGTCATGTTGTTCCAGAATACCTCTGGTAATGTTGAGCAGGTCATGTTGTTCCAGAATAACTCTGGTAATGTTGAGCAGGTCATGTTGTTCCAGAATAACTCTGGTAATGTTGAGCAGGTCATGTTGTTCCAGAATATCTCTGGTAATGTTGAGCAGGTCATGTTGTTCCAGAATAACTCTGGTAATGTTGAGCAGGTCATGTTGTTCCAGAATAACTCTGGTAATGTTGAGCAGGTCATGTTGTTCCAGAATACCTCTGGTAATGTTGAGCAGGTCATGTTGTTCCAGAATAACTCTGGTAGTGTTGAGCAGGTCATGTTGTTCCAGAATAACTCTGGTAATGTTGAGCAGGTCATGTTGTTCCAGAATACCTCTGGTAGTGTTGAGCAGGTCATGTTGTTCCAGAATACCTCTGGTAATGTTGAGCAGGTCATGTTGTTCCAGAATAACTCTGGTAATTTTGAGCAGGTCATGTTGTTCCAGAATAACTCTGGTAATGTTGAGCAGGTCATGTTGTTCCAGAATAACTCTGGTAGTGTTGAGCAGGTCATGTTGTTCCAGAATAACTCTGGTAATTTTGAGCAGGTCATGTTGGACCAGAGAGAGATGGTCTGTTGTTCCAGAATACCTCTGGTAGTGTTGAGCAGGTCATGTTGGACCAGAGAGAGATGGTCTGTTGTTCCAGAATACCTCTGGTAGTGTTGTGCAGGTTGTGTAATGGGGGTTGTTTAATGGGGGTTGTGTAATGGGGGTTGTTTAATGGGGGTTGTTTAATGGGGGTTGTTTAATGGGGGTTGTTTAATGGGGGTTGTGTAATGGGGGTTGTTTAATGGGGTTGTGTAATGGGGGTTATTTAATGGGGGTTGTTTAATGGGGGTTATTTCACCTCACCACATGTCTTACTGTTACGCGACGCTTGTCCCTCAACAGTCAGTGCAGACGATCCATTGCTGTATCTAAGGTAAGACACTTACCACAGCATTAAGGTACAGTATACTGTCTGGGTGGCACAGGGCATACTGCACATACCACACCCCTGTTATAGTGATGGAGAGGTGAGGAATATCTTGAATAGTCCACAGCATGAGAGCCCTCACCAGACCAGACACCTGTTATAGTGACGGAGAAGTGATGAATATCTTTAAACAATTGAAAATGGCGGCAAGATATTTGTTGACGTTGTCAGACTGAAACAGAATGAGGAAGAGAATGTTGTAGAGCCTTCTCACCTCATTCTTTCTCCTCCCTCCTCCCCCCTCCCCCCTCCACCCCCTCACCCCTCCTCCCCCTCAACTCTCCTCACCCCACCTCCCCTCACCCCTCCTCCCCCTCAACTCTCCTCACCCCACTCCCCCTCCTCCCTCACCCCCTCCCCCTCACCCCTCATCCCCCTCACCCCTCCTCCTCCTCACCCCTCCTCCCCCTCACCCTTCACCCCCACTCAATACCATTTTCTAAACGGGACAGGTCCACATTTATGACGTCTCCGTCTGAACCTTTGACCTTTGATCTGATTGGTTCAGAGTACAACCTGACCTCTGAAATTCCACCAATCCCAGCCCTGGTAAATTGGTTAGCAGCGGTCATAGATATTTACAGTATATTGAAATTCCTCTGTCTTTCGGTGTTGGGTTGGCTTGGGTTAACGTTACAAAGCAAGCTCATAAGTTATAACGGTAAATATCCTCTTCCTATAAAACGGGGCTATGGTTTTGTGTCAGTGTGATATATGAGGTGGTACGGTATGCTATGTACACTGAGCAGCTCACACACACACACACACACACACACACACACACACACACACACACACACACACACACACACACACACAGTGTACACTGAGCACCAACTGACTGATCGCCCTGGACATGAACCAGTAGAATGCCTTCCCGTCATAGTGAATGAAGCCGTGAAAAAGAGTCTGCATCACGAATAGGGCTCTGCCTATGTCCTATAAGCCCTGGTCCAAAATAGTGCACTATGTAGGGAATAGGGTGCCATTTGGGATGCAGATCCGAGCCTCATTACTAGCTACAGTAGGTGTTGTGTTAGTGTAGAGGCAGCTAGCTAGGTGTTGTGTTAGTGTAGAGGCAGCTAGCTAGGTGTTGTGTTAGTGTAGAGGCAGCTAGCTAGGTGTTGTGTTAGTGTAGAGGCAGCTAGCTAGGTGTTGTGTTAGTGTAGAGGCAGCTAGCTAGGTGTTGTGTTAGTGTAGAGGCAGCTAGCTAGGTGTTGTGTTAGTGTAGAGACAGCTAGCTAGGTGTTGTGTTAGTGTAGAGGCAGCTAGCTAGGTGTTGTGTTAGTGTAGAGGCAGCTAGCTAGGTGTTGTGTTAGTGTAGAGGAGAGGCAGCTAGCTAGGTGTTGTGTTAGTGTAGAGGAGAGGCAGCTAGCTAGGTGTTGTGTTAGTGTAGAGACAGCTAGCTAGGTGTTGTGTTAGTGTAGAGACAGCTAGCTAGGTGTTGTGTTAGTGTAGAGGCAGCTAGCTAGGTGTTGTGTTAGTGGAGAGGCAGCTAGCTAGGTGTTGTGTTAGTGTAGAGGCAGCTAGCTAGGTGTTGTGTTAGTGTAGTGGAGAGGCAGCTAGCTAGGTGTTGTGTTAGTGTAGAGGAGAGGCAGCTAGCTAGGTGTTGTGTTAGTGTAGAGACAGCTAGCTAGGTGTTGTGTTAGTGTAGAGGCAGCTAGCTAGGTGTTGTGTTAGTGTAGAGGAGAGGCAGCTAGCTAGGTGTTGTGTTAGTGTAGAGACAGCTAGCTAGGTGTTGTGTTAGTGTAGAGGCAGCTAGCTAGGTGTTGTGTTAGTGGAGAGGCAGCTAGCTAGGTGTTGTGTTAGTGTAGAGACAGCTAGCTAGGTGTTGTGTTAGTGTAGAGGAGAGGCAGCTAGCTAGGTGTTGTGTTAGTGTAGAGGCAGCTAGCTAGGTGTTGTGTTAGTGTAGAGGCAGCTAGCTAGGTGTTGTGTTAGTGTAGAGGAGAGGCAGCTAGCTAGGTGTTGTGTTAGTGTAGAGGCAGCTAGCTAGGTGTTGTGTTAGTGTAGAGACAGCTAGCTAGGTGTTGTGTTAGTGTAGTGGCATGTGTTGTGTGTTGACAACCCAGTGACAGGTGCAACATGCGGTCAATCCTCTAAGTATAGAAACACCCAGTCTAATTTGAATTCTCTCTCTCTCTCTCTCTCTCTCTCTCTCTCTCTCTCTCTCTCTCTCTCTCTCTCTCTCACACTCCCTCAAGACCTCTCGGCCATCTTGTGTAACTTTATTTGACTAAGAAAATACACTTTATGACACTGTCATGAAGCATTACAACCATGTGCTCCTGGTCAATAAATATATATATTTAACATAAACATACTGTTGACACGTAGGCTATGGGTTAATATAATGTTTATAATGATCATATATAGATAGACCTGCATATATTGTTATGACAGTGTTATGATCCTATAAAAACAGGTTATGACAATTTATGTCAGCTGGTATGACATGTTTATGACTATAGAACTGTATGAACACCTTATTAACCCAGGGATAATCCAACTGTAGACCTATATAGAATGAATCCTTTAACCCAGGCCAGGGTTAGTCCAACTATAGACCTATATAGAATGAATCCTTTAACCCAGGCCAGGGTTAGTCCAACTGTAGACCTATATAGAATGAATCCTTTAACCCAGGCCAGGGTTAGTCCAACTATAGACCTATATAGAATGAATCCTTTAACCCAGGCCAGGGTTAGTCCAACTATAGACCTATATAGAATGAATCCTTTAACCCAGGCCAGGGTTAGTCCAACTGTAGACCTATATAGAATGAATCCTTTAACCCAGGCCAGGGTTAGTCCAACTGTAGACCTATATAGAATGAATCCTTTAACCCAGGCCAGGGTTAGTCCAACTATAGACCTATATAGAATGAATCCTTTAACCCAGGCCAGGGTTAGTCCAACTGTAGACCTATATAGAATGAATCCTTTAACCCAGGCCAGGGTTAGTCCAACTATAGACCTATATAGAATGAGCCTTTAACCCAGGCCAGGGTTAGTCCAACTGTTAGTCCAACTGAGAATGTGCTGTTCTTTCATATCATATCTGATTCAGGCCTGGGTAACCAGGTGGGTAACCAGGTAGGTAACCAGGTGGGTAACCAGGTAACCAGGTGGGTAACCAGGTGGGTAACGAGGTGTGGGCACTTCTAGCTAACTGAGTACCAGACAAAAAGAGAAAACCATCAGATATACTCCGGCCCCTGGAGTTACCCCTCTCTGCTGTGTTATATCCCATCCTGTCTTTATCAGATGGCCTGAGGACTGGAGTTACCCCTCCCTGCTGTATTATAGCACATCCTGTCTTTATCAGATGGCCTGAGGACTGGAGTTACCCCTCCCTCCTGTATTATAGCACATCCTGTCTTTATCAGATGACCTGAGGACTGGAGTTACCCCTCCCATCCTGTCTTTATCAGATGACCTGAGGACTGGAGTTACCCCTCCCATCCTGTCTTTATCAGATGGCCTGAGGACTGGAGTTACCCCTCCCATCCTGTCTTTATCAGATGGCCTGAGGACTGGAGTTACCCCTCCCTGCTGTATTATAGCACATCCTGTCTTTATCAGATGACCTGAGGACTGGAGTTACCCCTCCCTGCTGTATTATAGCACATCCTGTCTTTATCAGATGACCTGAGGACTGGAGTTACCCCTCCCATCCTGTCTTTATCAGATGGCCTGAGGACTGGAGTTACCCCTCCCATCCTGTCTTTATCAGATGACCTGAGGACTGGAGTTACCCCTCCCATCCTGTCTTTATCAGATGACCTGAGGACTGGAGTTACCCCTCCCATCCTGTCTTTATCAGATGACCTGAGGACTGGAGTTACCCCTCCCTCCTGTATTATATCCCATCCTGTCTTTATCAGATGACCTGAGGACTGGAGTTACCCCTCCCATCCTGTCTTTATCAGATGGCCTGAGGACTGGAGTTACCCCTCCCATCCTGTCTTTATCAGATGGCCTGAGGACTGGAGTTACCCCTCCCTGCTGTATTATAGCACATCCTGTCTTTATCAGATGACCTGAGGACTGGAGTTACCCCTCCCATCCTGTCTTTATCAGATGGCCTGAGGACTGGAGTTACCCCTCCCATCCTGTCTTTATCAGATGACCTGAGGACTGGAGTTACCCCTCCCATCCTGTCTTTATCAGATGACCTGAGGACTGGAGTTACCCCTCCCATCCTGTCTTTATCAGATGACCTGAGGACTGGAGTTACCCCTCCCTCCTGTATTATATCCCATCCTGTCTTTATCAGATGACCTGAGGACTGGAGTTACCCCTCCCATCCTGTCTTTATCAGATGGCCTGAGGACTGGAGTTACCCCTCCCATCCTGTCTTTATCAGATGGCCTGAGGACTGGAGTTACCCCTCCCTCCTGTCTTTATCAGATGGCCTGAGGACTGGAGTTACCCCTCCCTCCTGTATTATATCCCATCCTGTCATCAGATGGCCTGAGGACTGGAGTTACCCCTCCCATCCTGTCTTTATCAGATGGTCTGAGGACTGGAGTTACCCCTCCCATCCTGTCTTTATCAGATGGCCTGAGGACTGGAGTTACCCCTCCCTCCTGTATTATATCCCATCCTGTCTTTATCAGATGACCTGAGGACTGGAGTTACCCCTCCCATCCTGTCATCAGATGGCCTGAGGACTGGAGTTACCCCTCCCTCCTGTATTATATCCCATCCTGTCTTTATCAGATGGTCTGAGGACTGGAGTTACCCCTCCCTCCTGTATTATATCCCATCCTGTCATCAGATGGCCTGAGGACTGGAGTTACCCCTCCCATCCTGTCTTTATCAGATGACCTGAGGACTGGAGTTACCCCTCCCTCCTGTATTATATCCCATCCTGTCTTTATCAGATGGCCTGAGGACTGGAGTTACCCCTCCCATCCTGTCTTTATCAGATGGCCTGAGGACTGGAGTTACCCCTCCCATCCTGTCTTTATCAGATGACCTGAGGACTGGAGTTACCCCTCCCTCCTGTATTATATCCCATCCTGTCTTTATCAGATGGCCTGAGGACTGGAGTTACCCCTCCCTCCTGTATTATATCCCATCCTGTCTTTATCAGATGGTCTGAGGACTGGAGTTACCCCTCCCTCCTGTATTATATCCCATCCTGTCTTTATCAGATGGCCTGAGGACTGGAGTTACCCCTCCCTAACCCTAACCCTCCCTCCTGTATTATAGCCCATCCTGTCTTTATCAGATGGTCTGAGGACTGGAGTTACCCCTCCCTCCTGTATTATATCCCATCCTGTCTTTATCAGATGACCTGAGGACTGGAGTTACCCCTCCCTCCTGTATTATATCCCATCCTGTCATCAGATGGTCTGAGGACTGGAGTTACCCCTCCCTAACCCTAACCCTCCCTCCTGTATTATAGCCCATCCTGTCTTTATCGGAATGACCGATGTCTTTCCACCACATGCTGACATAGAGGGGAATTCTGGTTGCCAGGCAGCACAATCACAAACTCCAATACAGAGTAGATCAGAGCAGGTGCAGTGGCCTGCTGCTGGACGGTTAGGGGGCTAGGGGGGAAGCATGCCTCGGGGTGGCACCAAGGATCACTTCACTGGGGCTGGGGGTAATGCCTGTTACCCAGCCTCTAACCTCCCTCTGTCTCTCTCTCTCTCTCTCTCTCTCTGTCTCTCTCTCTCTCTCTCCCTCCCTCTGTCTCTCTCTCTCTGTCTCTCTCTCCCTCTCCCCATCTCTCTGTCTCCCCCTCTCCCCATCTCTCTGTCTCTCTCTCTGTCTCTCCCCTCTCCACATCTCTCTGTCTCTCTCTCCCCTCTCCCCTCTCCCTCCCTCTGTCTCTCCCTCTGTCTCTCCCTCTGTCTCTCTCTCTGTCTCTCTCTCTGTCTCTCTCTCTGTCTCTCTCTGTCTCTCTCTCGGTCTCTCCCCTCTCCACATCTCTCTGTCTCTCCTCCCCTCCCTCTGTCTCTCTCTCTGTCTCTCCCCTCTCCACATCTCTCTGTCTCTCCCCTCCCTCTGTCTCTCCCTCTGTCTCTCCTTCTCTCTCTCTCTCTCTCTGTCTCTCGCTCTCTGTCTCTCTCTGTCTCTCTCTCCCCTCCCTCTCCCTCTGTCTCTCACGCCCCTCTCCCTCCCTCTCTCCTCTCACTCTCTCCCTCTCTCTGTCAATTCAATTCAATTCAAGGGGCTTTATTGGCATTGGGAAACATATGTTTTACATTGCCAAAGCAAGTGAAGTAGACAATAAATACAAGTGAATTAAACTATGAAAAGTGAACAGTAAACATTACACTCACACAAGTTACAAAATAATAAAGACATTACAAATGTCATATTATGTATGTATACAGCGCTGTAACGATGTGCAAGTAGTTAACGTACAAAAGGGAAAATAAATAAACATTGTTGTGGGTTGTATGTTCTTCACACAAATCTTGCTGCTGTGATGGCACACTGTGATATTTTCCCCGATAGATTTGGGAGTTTATCAAAAATTGGATTTGTTTTCGAATTCTTTGTGTATCAGTGTAATGTGAGGGAAATATGCGTCTCTAATATGGTCGTACATTTGGCAGGAGGTTAGGAAGTGCAGCTCAGTTTGTGTCTCCCTTCTCTATCTATACCTCTCTCTCTCTCTCCCTCCCTCCCTCTCTCTCCCTCTCTGTCTCTCTCCCTTTCTGTCTCCCCCGTCCCTCTCTCTCTCTCTCTCTCCCCTAAACCATCTCTCTTTCTCTATGTCGTTCTCTCTCTCTCCCTCTCTCTCCCCTCTCTGTCTCTCTCTCTCCCCTCTCTCTCTCTCTCTCTCTCTGTCTCCCACTCTCTCTTTCTCTCTCTCTCTCTCTCTCTCTCTCTCTCTCTCTCTCTCTCTCTTCTTCTCCCTCCACTCCCTCTCTCCCTCTCTCCTCAATAAAAACATTAAAATAGTGACTCAATAAATAAATACACAGTGAAAAACAAATAAAAATAACTTGTAAAATAATAAGGCAATTCAGTATATAGGCAGTTGTAAATAACATGGCTATATACTGGGAGTAGATGTGCAGGGCTAGCTACACTATATATATACAGCAGTATGAGGACACCCCTTCATACACTATATATACAGCATTATGAGGACACCCCTTCATACACTATATATACAGCAGTATGTGGACACCCCTTCATCCACTATATATACAGCAGTATGAAGACACCTCTTCATCCACTATATATACAGCAGTATGAGGACACCCCTTCATCCACTATATATACAGCAATATGGACACCCCTTCATCCACTATATATACAGCAGTATGAGGACACCCCTTCATCCACTATATATACAGCAGTATGAGGACACCCCTTCATCCACTATATATACAGCAGTATGAGGACACCCCTTCATCCACTATATACAGCAGTATGTGGACACCCCTTCATCCACTATATATACAGCAGTATGAGGACACCTCTTCATCCACTATATATACAGCAGTATGAGGACACCCCTTCATCCACTATATATACACCAATATGGACACCCCTTCATCCACTATATATACAGCAGTATGAGGACACCCCTTTATCCACTATATATACAGCAGTATGAGGACACCCCTTCATCCACTATATATACAGCAGTATGAGGACACCCCTTCATCCACTATATATACAGCAGTATGAGGACACCCCTTCATCCACTATATATACAGCAGTATGAGGACACCCCTTCATCCACTATATATACAGCAGACTGAGGACACCCCTTCATCCACTATATATACAGCAGTATGAGGACACCCCTTCATCCACTATATATACAGCAGTATGAGGACACCCCTTCATCCACTATATATACAGCAGACTGAGGACACCCCTTCATCCACTATATATACAGCAGTATGAGGACACCCCTTCATCCACTATATATACAGCAGTATGAGGACACCCCTTCATCCACTATATATACAGCAGTATGTGGACACCCCTTCATCCACTATATATACAGCAGTATGAGGACACCCCTTCATCCACTATATATACAGCAGTATGAGGACACCCCTTCATCCACTATATATACAGCAGTATGTGGACACCCCTTCATCCACTATATATACAGCAGTATGAGGACACCCCTTCATCCACTATATATACAGCAGTATGTGGACACCCCTTCATACCCTATATATACAGCAGTATGTGGACACCCTTTCATCCACTCTATATACAGCAGTATGTGGATGCCACGTTCAACTGTAAGAGCTTTCATTGTGAAGTGGAAACGTCTAAGAGCAACAACGGCTCAGCCGCGAAGTGGCAGGCCACACGAGACCGCCGAGTTCTGAAGCACGTAGCATGTAGAAGTTGTCTTTCCTCAGTTGCAACACTCACTACCGAGTTCCAAACTGCCTCTGGAAGCAACGTCAGCACAAGAACTGTTCGTCGGGAGCTTCATGAAATGGGTTTCCACGGCCGAGCAGCCGCACACAAGCCTAAGATCACCATGAGCAATGCCAAGCGTCGGCTGGAGAGGTGTAAAGCTCGCCGCCATTGGACTCTGGAGCAGTGGAAACGCCTTCTCTGGACTGAGGAATCACGCTTCACCATCTGGCAGTTCCGACGGACGAATCTGAGTGTGACGGATGCCAGGAGAACGCTACCTGCCCCAATGCATAGTGCCAACTGTAAAGTTTGGTGGAGGAGGAATAATGGTCTGGGGCTGCCTTTCATGGTTCAAGCCCCTTAGTTCCAGGGAAGAGAAAGCTTAACGCTACAGAATACAATGACATTCTAGACGATTCTGTGCTTCCACCTTTGTGGGAACAGTTTAGGGAAGGCCCTTTCCTGTTTCAGCATGACAATGCCCCCGTGCACAAATCGAGGTCCATACAGAAATGGTTTATCGAGATCGGTGTGGAAGAACTTGACTGGCCTGCACAGAGCCCTGACCTCAACACCATCGGACACCTTTGGGATGAATTGGAACGCCGACTGCGAGCCAGGCCTAAATCACCCAACATCAGTGCCCGACCTCACTAATCTTGTGGCTGAATGGAAGCAAGTCCCCTGCAGCAATGTTCCAACATCTAGTGGAAAGCCTTCCCAGAAGAGTGGAGGCTGTTATAGCAGCAATGTTCCAACATCTAGTGGAAAGCCTTCCCAGAAGAATGGAGGCTGTTATAGCAGCAATGTACCAACATCTAGTGGAAAGCCTTCCCAGAAGAGTGGAGGCTGTTATAGCAGCAATGTACCAACATCTAGTGGAAAGCCTTCCCAGAAGAGTGGAGGCTGTTATAGCAGCAATGTTCCAACATCTAGTGGAAAGCCTTCCCAGAAGAGTGGAGGCTGTTATAGCAGCAATGTACCAACATCTAGTGGAAAGCCTTCCCAGAAGAGTGGAGGCTGTTATAGCAGCAATGTTCCAACATCTAGTGGAAAGCCTTCCCAGAAGAGTGGAGGCTGTTATAACAGCAATGTACCAACATCTAGTGGAAAGCCTTCCCAGAAGAGAGGAGGCTGTTATAGCAGCAATGTTCCAACATCTAGTGGAAAGCCTTCCCAGAAGAGTGGAGGCTGTTATAGCAGCAATGTTCCAACATCTAGTGGAAAGCCTTCCCAGAAGAGTGGAGGCTGTTATAGCAGCAATGTTCCAACATCTAGTGGAAAGCCTTCCCAGAAGAGTGGAGGCTGTTATAGCAGCAATGTTCCAACATCTAGTGGAAAGCCTTCCCAGAAGAGAGGAGGCTGTTATAGCAGCAATGTTCCAACATCTAGTGGAAAGCCTTCCCAGAAGAGTGGAGGCTGTTATAGCAGCAATGTTCCAACATCTAGTGGAGAGCCTTCCCAGAAGAGTGGAGGCTGTTATAGCAGCAATGTTCCAACATCTAGTGGAAAGCCTTCCCAGAAGAGTGGAGGCTGTTATAACAGCAATGTACCAACATCTAGTGGAAAGCCTTCCCAGAAGAGAGGAGGCTGTTATAGCAGCAATGTTCCAACATCTAGTGGAAAGCCTTCCCAGAAGAGTGGAGGCTGTTATAGCAGCAATGTTCCAACATCTAGTGGAAAGCCTTCCCAGAAGAGTGGAGGCTGTTATAGCAGCAATGTTCCAACATCTAGTGGAAAGCCTTCCCAGAAGAGTGGAGGCTGTTATAGCAGCAATGTTCCAACATCTAGTGGAAAACCTTCCCAGAAGAGTGGAGGCTGTTATAGCAGCAAAGGGGGACCAACTCCATATTAATGACCATGATTTTGTTTTGCGTTGTTCCGGGTGGTGAGGTCATACCTCCAGTATTGTTCCGGGTGGCGAGGTCATATCTCCAGTATTGTTCCGGGTGGTGAGGTCATACCTCCAGCATTGTTCCGGGTTGGTGAGGTCATACCTCCAGTATTGTTCCGGGTGGTGAGGTCATATCTCCAGTATTGTTCCGGGTGGTGAGGTCATACCTCCAGCATTGTTCCGGGTTGGTGAGGTCATACCTCCAGTATTGTTCCGGGTGGTGAGGTCATACCTCCAGTATTGTTCCGGGTGGTGAGGTCATACCTCCAGTATTGTTCCGGGTTGGTGAGGTCATACCTCCAGCATTGTTCCGGGTGGTGAGGTCATACCTCCAGTATTGTTCCGGGTGGTGAGGTCATATCTCCAGTATTGTTCCGGGTGGTGAGGTCATACCTCCAGTATTGTTCCGGGTGGTGAGGTCATACCTCCAGCATTGTTCCGGGTGGTGAGGTCATACCTCCAGTATTGTTCCGGGTGGTGAGGTCATATCTCCAGTATTGTTCCGGGTGGTGAGGTCATACCTCCAGTATTGTTCCGGGTGGTGAGGTCATACCTCCAGTATTGTTCCGGGTGGTGAGGTCATACCTCCAGTGTTGTTCATGTTAGGAAACACTCTTATCACTTTGTGTCACTCACAAGACCTTTTTGAAACAACAGGCACACACACACACACACACACACACACACACACACACACACACACACACACACACACACACACACACACACACACACACACACACACACACACACACACACACACACACACACACACACACGGGTGGCAGTCCCAGTCGTAGGGCTGTAAGCTAGATTACTGTTCGTTGATAAGTGGTTAAAAGCTGTCTGCTGTAAATTGGTTTCAGGTCATAAAGACATTGCTCAAGCAAACACAGGGCAGAAAAATCAGTCCCATAAAAACTCAACTCCCCACTTCTAATGATAACAATGTTTTTTATTACATTGGGGGAGATTACAGAGTGTAGGCTACTAAGAACTCTTCTTAACCCTTTCTCCTCCAGGGAGCCTCTAAAGGTCGGCGTCAGAACGACCTGATGAACTCTGTCATGAACTCTGACCACAAGTCTGTTTTGACTTGGCTTTCTGTCGGAACGACTCCGACATTAGGAAACACACAGCCTGTTGGGATACCGGACCAGGACCCATAGAGCTCTACCGGACCAGGACCCATAGAGCTCTACTGTTGACCAGGACCCATAGGGCTCTACCGGACCAGGACCCATAGAGCTCTACCGGACCAGGACCCATAGGGCTCTACCGGACCAGGACTCATAGAGCTCTACCGGACCAGGACCCATAGGGCTCTACCGGACCAGGACCCATAGAGCTCTACCGGACCAGGACGCATAGAGCTCTACCGGACCAGGACCCATAGGGCTCTACTGTTGACCAGGACCCATAGAGCTCTACTGTTGACCAGGACCCATAGGGCTCTACCGGACCAGGACCCATAGAGCTCTACTGGTTACCAGGACCCATAGGGCTCTACCGGACCAGGACCCATAGAGCTCTACTGTTGACTAGGACCCATAGAGCTCTACCAGACCAGGACTCATAGAGCTCTACCGGACCAGGACCCATAGAGCTCTACTGTTGACCAGGACCCATAGAGCTCTACCGGACCAGGACTCATAGGGCTATACTGGTTACCAGGACCCATAGGGCTCTACCGGACCAGGACCCATAGAGCTCTACCGGACCAGGACTCATAGGGCTATACTGTTGACCAGGACCCATAGGGCTCTACTGTTGACCAGGACCCATAGTGCTCTACTGTTGACCAGGACCCATAGAGCTCTACTGTTGACCAGGACCCATAGTGCTCTACTGTTGACCAGGACCCATAGAGCTCTACTGTTGACCAGGACCCATAGTGCTCTACTGTTGACCAGGACCCATAGGGCTCTACTGTTGACCAGGACCCATAGGGCTCTACTGTTGACCAGGACCCATAGAGCTCTACTGTTGACCAGGACCTATAGAGCTCTACTGTTGACCAGGACCCATAGAGCTCTACTGTTGACCAGGACCCATAGGGCTCTACTGTTGACCAGGACCCATAGGACTCTACCGTTGACCAGGACCCATAGAGCTCTACTGTTGACCAGGACCCATAGGACTCTACCGGACCAGGACCCATAGAGCTCTACTGTTGACCAGGACCCATAGGGCTATACTGTTGACCAGGACCCATAGAGCTCTACTGTTGACCAGGACCCATAGAGCTCTACTGTTGACCAGGACCCACAGGGCTCTACTGTTGACCAGGACTCATAGGGCTCTACTGTTGACCAGGACCCATAGGGCTCTACTGTTGACCAGGACCCATAGGGCTCTACTGTTGACCAGGACCCATAGGGCTCTACTG